>NW_017805741.1:1130835-1137093 GCF_001891065.2 Hippocampus comes
GTCCGCCGGTTATCTGTGGCTTCTCCGCTCCCGTCTTTGGCTGCTGCGCGGCTGGCCTCAATCCTGGCGTCGCATGCCCAGATGAGCTTTTGGCATCCAACTATCAGCATCACACCACTAGAAGAATCGAGTCTACTTACCTGTGGTTGTGGATCGCAGCTTGTATGAGCTGGACACTGCTGAGCTCTTGGGGGGGGGACAAACAAACAAAAAAAACAAAAGTCATTCTTGAACGGGGTTCTTCCAATGCACCCATTTTACCTCCTGAAGCGTGCGAGTAGCCAAACTTGGTTTTGGCAAGTGGAGACCCGAAGGCGGCACGGCGCCTCGTCTTGGAAGCAACGTCGACGGCTTGAACTTCTGCAGCAGCGATGGCGCTTTGGAGAAAGGCGGCAGCGATTTGGCGGCCGGTAATATTTTTGGAGTACAGATTTCCGAGGCAACGTCGGGTGTCGCCTGAACTTCTGGCCTACCGACGGTCTCCCCGTCGGGTTTTTGGGAAGACGCCAGCAATTTGCTCTCATCTGGCGAGGCGCAGAAGGTCATTTTACAATTGGTCAACGGCGTTGACGTGACGAAATTTCCGTGCCTTAAATCGAGCGTGTCGTCAAAATTAAAGCCTCTGCTGTTGTTATCGGCATCCAAGCTTTGGTCGTGGGTCGGCAACGTGGAATGATGCTTGGCCTCACGTCGCGCCGCCCTGGATGCTGATGCTTCGCCAAGATTGGCATCAAGCACGCCTTGAGGCGGCTCGACCGCCCCGGCGTCAGCATTGCCGTCCGGGCTGCTGGGGCCAGGGGGAGGATTCGGGTCGAGGGTGTTGGGCTGACAGTCACGAGAACGGCTTCCGGACGTGACGTTTGCGCCATTGGGTTCGGAAGGAGGCTTGGCATCAAACGTGTCGTGGCAAACCTCTCCCGAGAGGCTTTGGGACATGCTTATCGTGCCATTGGAAGCGGGACGTGCGGCGCCCGAGGCATTTGAACGACTGTCGCTTGAGCTCCTCGGCGCGTCAAAGGCGTTTCGGTGACCGTCACTCAACTGGCTCGCCGACGCGCTCGGTTTTCCAGGCCGGTCGTCACTTGAGTAGCTTTCTGACATGGTGAAGGTGCCGTGCGACTTGGGAAGTTGAGCGTCAAAGGTGTTTTGAAGGCCGTGACTTGAGCTGCTTTCCAGCATGGTGAAGGTGCCGCTGGACTGAGAGGGAGGCTTCGCATCCAAAGTGCGGCAGCAACTGTTACCGGAGCTCCTCCCCGGCGTGCTCACTGTGCCATCGTCCTGAGAGTGCGGGTTCGTCTCCGGGGCGCCGTTTGAGGTTGTGTCGGGCAAGGCCGTCTCGCGACTGGATCGAGGCGCTTCCGCATCGCAGGTATCACGGCAACAGTTGTTCGGACCCTTTTCTGACATCGATAACGTGCTCGTCGACTGAGAGGGAGGATTTCCATCAAAGGTATCCCAAGAGCTGCTTTTGCCCCCGTTGCAGTGAGATGGCGGTTTAACATCAAAGGTGTTGTGGTGACTGTCACTCAAACTGCTTTGCGGCGGCGTTACGGTTCCACTAGATGCAGACGGAAGCTTGGCATCAAAGGTCTCGTGGTGGCGGTCGGCGGAACTGCTGTCTGACAACGTTATCGTTCCGCCGGCCCAACAGGGAGGTTTCGCCTCAAAGGTGTTGTGCCGAATGTCGCTGGCGTTGCTTTCTGACAGAGCTCCATTCGCCTGAGAGGGAGGAGTCTCCACGACACCTTTGACGCAAACCTCGAAGGTGTCGTGGTGGCCGTGGTCCGGCGAGTGAGAAATTGTGCTGGCATCTCCCATCGCGCCGGTCGTACACTCAGCTGTGTTGCCAGAGGGCAGGCCGTCCTGTTCCGCAGGTCCTCTCCCCAGGGAGGGATCTTTATCCTGGGATGTTGACGCATCGCATTCGTTGCTTTGCGTGAAGCTGAGCTGCGATGCGGCTAAGGGGGAAGGCTTGGACGATTCATCAAGGGTTGCCGCCCTTGCTAAATTCGACTCAACGCTCGCCTTCGGTGCACCGCTGCAAAGCAATTGCATGTCGGAAGGAGATACGTTGACAGTGAAGTTTACACTCTGCTCCATGAAGGAATCAAATGAGTAATCGGTACAGTCCGGTAAGCTCTCATTGTACAACCAGAAGATGGAAGCATTTGTCTCCGGTTTGCGTGCTTGGCTGCCGTTCGCTTTTCCCTCCGTCCTTGGCGTCTGGAAGGAAGCCAATTTAGAGTTGCTGTTCATGATTTCCACCATCGTACCAGGCTTTCTGAACGATGTCCTTGCAATCAGAGGCGTTGCCGGCAGGTTTTTCAGTAGCGAGATCTCCTCCATTGTGCGATGATGCGTGTTGTCATTTTCTGTGACTTCAAGGAGACTGAGATCTGGGAAGTCACGCTCATCCAAATAGTGCCTCTTAGCTGGTGGCGTTACTCCTGGGGGAATGTTTTCTGTCGTTTCATCCGCTTCTGGACTTTCCACAACAGAAGAAGAACACCCCGTCGTCAGATCAGCCATCGTCGACGTCCTGCCGTCGGCAAAGACGACGTTATTAGACTTCAATTGGGCCTGATCGACGGGCAGATACTTTCTCAAATATCTGCAGCCTGCAGATGAAAAGCACAGCGTTTCATTTCATTTGGTATGCCACAATTACGACAGATAGCGCTTAAAAAATAAAATTGTCATGAAAAAGCTGGGGGGGGGCGGGTTTCTTACTCATTTCTGAACGTGAAACCCAATTCCATAGAATAATTTGGCAGACGCAGAAGCTTTTTTTCTTGCACGTTGCTTACAGATGATGAATACCCAACATTCAGCGTCTCAGAGAGTATATTTTCCAGAGCCTATAGAAAGTCAATTTTCATTCGCTTTGACGGATGCCATAGCTTTTCTTCATTTCCACTTCATCAGCAAGCCCTATCGGAGCCTGATAATGATCCTGAGCATTTCAATCAGGTGTGTTGCAGCAGGCAGCCATGGAAAACCTGCAGGACACCGGCCGCCGAGGACCGGACTTGACACCGGTGCTGAATCCAGTCAAATGTTGGTGATAACAGTCAAGTTATTCCTGCGGACATCCCCACAGTGACAACTCAAGCCCAAGCAAACTTTTGCGAGTGTTGGCTAGATTATGGAATAGTGCACGAGACGCTCCATGTACAGCACTTTGTATGCAGCGACGGCTGTTTGAAAGTGCTCTATAAATACAGTTGAGTTGAGACATGCATTTCTATTTTCTGAGGCATTGAATTTTTGATTTCTCTTAACCGTGTCTGAGAGCCATAATCATACATTGGCTAATACTAGAGGCTTGAAATAGGGATATTTCATTCTGAATGGAATGACATGGGTTTCACATTATGAAATGAGTTTCGAAAAATATTTTTTCCATGTTATTTTTAGATGTCGGATGTATCACGCCCACACACACTCACAAATGAAGATGTACGTGTATCAAAAGATAACAAGCGGCAACGTTTGTTGTCCCAATTGTGACAACCGTTAAAAGATGTCTTTGGGACGTCCGTTGTCAGAAAACTACGTACCCAACACAGTTGATCTTCGACTCGCTGACTCGTCAAGTATGCATAACGTCTGTATGCGTACAGCCTGACAACATCCACAAAAGAAAAAGACGGCAGTGGCTTTGGGCTTGCTGAAATAACTACCATTTAATTTGAAACGACTTTCAATAAGTTTCCAACCAATCACAGCAGCGAGTACCTTTCTTCGCGTATGTGACATCAGTTTTGCCTATACCGCCCTCGTTTGCCTTGGTGGGTAAACTGCACACATGCGTCAAAAATGTGACAAAAGCGCCCCTTAGCGGACAGATAGGGAGCATGTTTGCGTCGATGGATTTTCGCGCTGAAATGAGGGTTCCGGTGTCCTAAACATCATTCACTCGCAATCCCGGGGAATTCTTTTTCTTCGTGAATGACTAAACAGCAAATTGAGTTGCACTTTCTTGACGTTATCTGATGACCTTTCTAGACAATGCCTTTCTAATTCGTTTCCTTCCAACGCAAAAAACGTCTGTATGCGTACAGCCTGACAACATCCACAAAAGAAAAAGACGGCAGTGGCTTTGGGCTTGCTGAAATAACTACCATTTAATTTGAAACGACTTTCAATAAGTTTCCAACCAATCACAGCAGCGAGTACCTTTCTTCGCGTACGTGACATCAGTTTTGCCTATACCGCCCCCGTTCGCCTTGGTGGGGAAACTGCACACATGCGTCGAAAATGTGACAAAAGCGCCCCTTAGTGGACAGATAGGATGTTTGCGTCGATGGATTTTCGCGCTGAAATGAGGGTTCCGATGTTCTAAACATCATTCACTCGCAATCCCGGGGAATTATTTTTCTTCGTCAATGACGAAACAGCAAATCGAGTTGCACTTTCTTGACAATGCCTTTCTAATTCGTTTCCTTCCAACGCAAACACTTCAAATGTGTTTTTCCAAATTTTATTGAATCTTGAAGAAACGGAATAAAGGACCCCAGAAGATGTCCGCTTAAAGCATCAACTCCAGCATCACTCGAAGCTGCTTTTGGTGTTTGGTCCCCCTGTGATGACTCTCCTGCTTGATTGCGTGTGTCACATCGCTTGTCACGTCCGGGTTTGAGGCCTGCCAAGTGTCCTCTAAGGGGGATCAAACAACAGAAATAGAAAGGAGAATTCACTTGTGCTCTGTCTTCTACCGTTGTTCCCCGGTAGGTAGGTATGACGACGCAGGTATAAGGACAGTAACTTTTCATGCACCGTGGAGTGGAGCGGAATAACGTTTAGCTCACATCTAACATTGCACAACACAGACCTATTCAGGATGACGTCACACGTAACGACGTCAGCAAATCGAGTTGCACTTTCTTGACAATGCCTTTCTAATTCGTTTCCTTCCAACGCAAACACTTCAAATGTGTTTTTCCAAATTTTATTGAATCTTGAAGAAACGGAATAAAGGACCCCAGAAGATGTCCGCTTAAAGCATCAACTCCAGCATCACTCGAAGCTGCTTTTGGTGTTTGGTCCCCCTGTGATGACTCTCCTGCTTGATTGCGTGTGTCACATCGCTTGTCACGTCCGGGTTTGAGGCCTGCCAAGTGTCCTCTAAGGGGGATCAAACAACAGAAATAGAAAGGAGAATTCACTTGTGCTCTGTCTTCTACCGTTGTTCCCCGGTAGGTAGGTATGACGACGCAGGTATAAGGACAGTAACTTTTCATGCACCGTGGAGTGGAGCGGAATAACGTTTAGCTCACATCTAACATTGCACAACACAGACCTATTCAGGATGACGTCACACGTAACGACGTGAATCCCTACAGTTCAAAATACATGATCATTTGTGCCGTGCCAGTCTTCCAGAATATTTCGATTTCCATTCATATTGATCGATGGCGCAGCCCTCCATCAAAGCGCCCTCAAACCCGCATTGCAAGACGGGCACGCCTCTTTTCTCGGTTGGTCATGTGACGTTTGCAATGCGAGTCCGAGGGCACGTTTATGTCCATTTCAGTTGATAGCAGAGGGCGGTGAGATTGCACATTTCACACTTTTTTTCCCACGATTTCTTACCTTGACCTTTGCCATGAACTTTGACCCTTTGCCTCTTCCGCTTCTTCCCCTGAAACACACACACGCAGAAGTTAAGTGCGCTTTGGTTGTGCTCTCTCCAAGTATTTGGACTTCGTTACTTGCCGCCAACGGTGCTCAGAGGCGCGGTGGAGCGTTGCGGTCACGTCGACTTACGTAGTTTTCAGTGCAGGACCAATCGGGATGCTGTTGGCTGTGGAGGAGTTTGGCAGCGTCGGCGAGCTCGTAGTATTTCCTCTGCTGCTTTTTGCTCAGCGACTTCCACTGCGCACGTGCGACAGACATCATCACTCGGTGGCGCATCGGCCGTCCGGGCGCATTTGCGCCCCTTGGCCAGATTTCGGGCGCTCGTGTTGCACACTCACCATCTGTCCGACCACTTTGTTGACATCGGCGCTGTTTCGAATGTTGAGCAGAGCGACGACCTTTGGCCTCTGCTCCTGCCGGAACAGCATGAAGGCGTTGAGCGGCTTCTTGATGTAGCCTCCTCGGTTTTTCTTTTCATCCCGTTGCGCTTCGCCCTCCGCTCCCCGACTAGAGCGGTTCAGACGGACGGCGGGGAATGTGAATGAAACGCAGCATCTTCGCCTACAATATCAATCGACTGTCGTCATCCCTTGCAGGATTTGGGGTTCACGATTTTTT
>NW_017805741.1:1153796-1157907 GCF_001891065.2 Hippocampus comes
CGGTTCCACTTGATGCAGACGGAAGCTTGGCATCAAAGGTCTCGTGGTGGCGGTCGGCGGAACTGCTGTCTGACAACGTTATCGTTCCGCCGGCCCAACAGGGAGGTTTCGCCTCCAAGGTGTTGTGCCGAATGTCGCTGGCGTTGCTTTCTGACAGAGCTCCATTCGCCTGAGAGGGAGGAGTCTCCACGACACCTTTGACGCAAACCTCGAAGGTGTCGTGGTGGCCGTGGTCCGGCGAGTGAGAAATTGTGCTGGCATCTCCCATCGCGCCGGTCGTACACTCAGCTGTGTTGCCAGAGGGCAGGCCGTCCTGTTCCGCAGGTCCTCTCCCCAGGGAGGGATCTTTATCCTGGGATGTTGACGCATCGCATTCGTTGCTTTGCGTGAAGCTGAGCTGCGATGCGGCTAAGGGGGAAGGCTTGGACGATTCATCAAGGGTTGCCGCCCTTGCTAAATTCGACTCAACGCTCGCCTTCGGTGCACCGCTGCAAAGCAATTGCATGTCGGAAGGAGATACGTTGACAGTGAAGTTTACACTCTGCTCCATGAAGGAATCAAATGAGTAATCGGTACAGTCCGGTAAGCTCTCATTGTACAACCAGAAGATGGAAGCATTTGTCTCCGGTTTGCGTGCTTGGCTGCCGTTCGCTTTTCCCTCCGTCCTTGGCGTCTGGAAGGAAGCCAATTTAGAGTTGCTGTTCATGATTTCCACCATCGTACCAGGCTTTCTGAACGATGTCCTTGCAATCAGAGGCGTTGCCGGCAGGTTTTTCAGTAGCGAGATCTCCTCCATTGTGCGATGATGCGTGTTGTCATTTTCTGTGACTTCAAGGAGACTGAGATCTGGGAAGTCACGCTCATCCAAATAGTGCCTCTTAGCTGGTGGCGTTACTCCTGGGGGAATGTTTTCTGTCGTTTCATCCGCTTCTGGACTTTCCACAACAGATGAGGAACACCCTGTCGTCAGATCAGCCATCGTCGACGTCTTGCCGTCGGCAAAGACGATGTTATTAGACTTCAATTGGGCCTGATCGACGGGCAGATACTTTCTCAAATATCTGCAGCCTGCAGATGAAAAGCACAGCGTTTCATTTCATTTGGTATGCCACAATTACGACAGATAGCGCTTAAAAAATAAAATTGTCATGAAAAAGCTGGGGGGGGGCGGGTTTCTTACTCATTTCTGAACGTGAAACCCAATTCCATAGAATAATTTGGCAGACGCAGAAGCTTTTTTTCTTGCACGTTGCTTACAGATGATGAATACTCAACATTCAGCGTCGCAGAGAATATTTTCCAGAGCCTATACAAAGTCAATTTTTATTCGCTTTGACGGATGCCATAGCTTTTCTTCATTTCCACTTCATCAGCAAGCCCTATCGGAGCCTGATAATGATCCTGAGCATTTCAATCAGGTGTGTTGCAGCAGGCAGCCATGGAAAACCTGCAGGACACCGGCCGCCGAGGACCGGACTTGACACCGGTGCTGAATCCAGTCAAATGTTGGTGATAACAGTCAAGTTATTCCTGCGGACATCCCCACAGTGACAACTCAAGCCCAAGCAAACTTTTGCGAGTGTTGGCTAGATTATGGAATAGTGCACGAGACGCTCCATGTACAGCACTTTGTATGCAGCGACGGCTGTTTGAAAGTGCTCTATAAATACAGTTGAGTTGAGACATGCATTTCTATTTTCTGAGGCATTGAATTTTTGATTTCTCTTAACCGTGTCTGAGAGCCATAATCATACATTGGCTAATACTAGAGGCTTGAAATAGGGATATTTCATTCTGAATGGAATGACATGGGTTTCACATTATGAAATGAGTTTCGAAAAATATTTTTTCCATGTTATTTTTAGATGTCGGATGTATCACGCCCACACACACTCACAAATGAAGATGTACGTGTATCAAAAGATAACAAGCGGCAACGTTTGTTGTCCCAATTGTGACAACCGTTAAAAGATGTCTTTGGGACGTCCGTTGTCAGAAAACTACGTACCCAACACAGTTGATCTTCGACTCGCTGACTCGTCAAGTATGCGTACAGCCTGAGAACATCCACAAAAGAAAAAGACGGCAGTGGCTTTGGGCTTGCTGAAATAACTACCATTTAATTTGAAACGACTTTCAATAAGTTTCCAACCAATCACAGCAGCGAGTACCTTTCTTCGCGTACGTGACATCAGTTTTGCCTATACCGCCCCCGTTCGCCTTGGTGGGGAAACTGCACACATGCGTCGAAAATGTGACAAAAGCGCCCCTTAGTGGACAGATAGGATGTTTGCGTCGATGGATTTTCGCGCTGAAATGAGGGTTCCGATGTTCTAAACATCATTCACTCGCAATCCCGGGGAATTATTTTTCTTCGTCAATGACGAAACAGCAAATCGAGTTGCACTTTCTTGACAATGCCTTTCTAATTCGTTTCCTTCCAACGCAAACACTTCAAATGTGTTTTTCCAAATTTTATTGAATCTTGAAGAAACGGAATAAAGGACCCCAGAAGATGTCCGCTTAAAGCATCAACTCCAGCATCACTCGAAGCTGCTTTTGGTGTTTGGTCCCCCTGTGATGACTCTCCTGCTTGATTGCGTGTGTCACATCGCTTGTCACGTCCGGGTTTGAGGCCTGCCAAGTGTCCTCTAAGGGGGATCAAACAACAGAAATAGAAAGGAGAATTCACTTGTGCTCTGTCTTCTACCGTTGTTCCCCGGTAGGTAGGTATGACGACGCAGGTATAAGGACAGCAACTTTTCATGCACCGTGGAGTGGAACGGAATAACGTTTAGCTCACATCTAACATTGCACAACACAGACCTATTCAGGATGACGTCACACGTAACGACGTGAATCCCTACAGTTCAAAATACATGATCATTTGTGCCGTGCCAGTCTTCCAGAATATTTCGATTTCCATTCATATTGATCGATGGCGCAGCCCTCCATCAAAGCGCCCTCAAACCCGCATTGCAAGACGGGCACGCCTCTTTTCTCGGTTGGTCATGTGACGTTTGCAATGCGAGTCCGAGGGCACGTTTATGTCCATTTCAGTTGATAGCAGAGGGCGGTGAGATTGCACATTTCACACTTTTTTTCCCACGATTTCTTACCTTGACCTTTGCCATGAACTTTGAAAGGAGAATTCACTTGTGCTCTGTCTTCTACCGTTGTTCCCCGGTAGGTAGGTATGACGACGCAGGTATAAGGACAGCAACTTTTCATGCACCGTGGAGTGGAACGGAATAACGTTTAGCTCACATCTAACATTGCACAGCTCAGACCTATTCAGGATGACGTCACACGTAACGACGTGAATCCCTACAGTCCAAAATACATGATCATTTGTGCCGTGTCAGTCTTCCAGAATACTTCGATTTCCATTCATATTGACCGATGGCGCAGCCCTCCATCAAAGCGCCCTCAAACCCGCATTGCAAGACGGGCACGCCTCTTTTTTGGGTTGGTCATGTGACGTTTGCAATGCGAGTCCGAGGGTACGTTTATGTCCATTTCAGTTGATAGCAGACAGCGGTGAGATTGCACATTTCACACTTTTTTTCCCACGATTTCTTACCTTGACCTTTGCCATGAGGTGCCACTAGATAGCGCCTCAGCCCATCTAACTTAATGAACTTAATGCCGTGTTGTCGAAGCTGTGTTCACTCCCACATTTCTACAATGGAATCGACTTGATAAGACGACCCCGGGGTTGCGGGTTCGATTCCCGGCCCTTCTGACCACGTCGAAGTGTCCTTGAGCAAGGTACTGTAAGCGCGAAGCGCTTGAAGCTCCTTGCACGTGGAAAAGTGCGAGACAGCAGAAAGCACACTTGGGCGACAGCTTGAACTACTAAAAACTCTTTGGTTTCCCTGTTTGCGAAATTATAGTTCAACTACGACATTGAACTTTTCGAAGGGGTGTCAATCGCTGCTTGTCGATGGGTGCCACTAGATAGCGCCTCAAATAACCCTAAAAACTCTTTGGTTTCCCTGTTTGCAAAATTGTAGTTCAACTACGACATTCAACTTTTCGAAGGGGTGTCAATCGCTGCTTGTCGATTAAGTAGGACTTACAGTGCTCCGGAGGAGTTGGATGAGGCGGC
>NW_017805741.1:1158631-1161934 GCF_001891065.2 Hippocampus comes
TCGTCTCGAACCATTGGACGATGGCGCCGACGCTTGATGAAGGAGCCTGCCGCGATGAACAGTCAGCGAGCGTTGAGAGTCCCCCAATCCCCTTTTCAGAAGGCCAACAATGGACTTTTTGGGGACACGAATAAATCCAACGTGCGTTAAATCAACAGTGACGGATTCATGAATTCAATCTCCCTTCGTCCAACGTAAATACTTGGAAAGAGGCTTCATTCCGCAACGCATTTTTCTCGAGAGGTTATTGCTCGGGCTCGTCCTTGAACTGAACACCAAATTAAATTCAAAAGTCAGACAACGGGAACCCAAACGAAACATACCGAAATAGAAAATCTGGACCTTATGCGACGCGCGCTACTTTCATTCCCTTCTTTAACCTTCCCATGTAAATAAAAAAAAAAAAAAAAAAAAAAAAGTAAAATACTTAAATAGGTAGCTTGGATTAAATGCCCGGATTCTTAAAACATGGAAAAAACAAAGTCCTTGGCATTGAGTGAGTTGAATTGGGTGCAAAGACATGTCAACTCCGCAACCATTCAATTCTTTGAGCGAGCGTTGAGCATTTTTCCAAGGAAGCGTCCCAGACAAATTGTTCATACTTACTTCCCAAAGTTGCGCTGTGAATGAGCCGCAGCCTGAAGACTTTGCTAGCACATGTTGAAGCAACCCACCTTGCTGGTGTCTTTCATCCCTTTGGTCTCTTTGTGACATCATTAACTTGCATGACAATCACCATGGCAGCAACAACAACTTTTTTTTTTTTTTAACTCAGGTTTTTAGGGAGCTTTTGCCCCCCCGCCCCCCCGAATATCGGCCTCTTACTCAAAAAGAAATGCGTCAGTTAAGAGGTTGCTTTAGACTTTATTACAATCATAACAATAATAATGATGATATTCATCTTGGCACAAACACAATCTTTCAAAACTTCTCCAGATATTCACAGAAAACTAGAGTTCATCTCAGTTTTTGGTGGCTTTCTTCAATTTGGTCTTGAGCTCTGACATGAATGGATTTCCAAATCTAAAAACAACACGAAACGTCAACACCGCGCTGCGTTGAAAGAAAAAAAAACGAGAGGACTTTGTATTCACCCCGCTTGTCTCGGCGGCATCCATTTTGGTTGAGGTGGCGCGGCGGCTTGTTTGGTCGCGTCGGCCTTCGGCGCCGCTTTGAGCTCGGCTTCCTGTTGGCGCGACGCCCTCAATGAGTCCGCGGCAAACATTTCGAGCTCAACTCAACCCGGCTGAATTTTCAGAGCACTTGAAAACAAGCACCGCCGTACGCGGAGCACAAATCATTCCATCCGTACGCTGGACGCAGGATTTGGCCGACTCCAAAACCAAGCGCACGACGGTCATTCGGCAGAGATGTGACGAAGGCATGACGAACCGTTTCAACGACGGTCCCAAAACTCCGCTTGAGCGTCACTTACCATCTTTGGCAACTTTTTGGCGACGGGAAACGCTGCACCGAGCCCTGAAAACACCAACAACGCGACGACGTTTACCACCTCTCGAAAATCAACCCGAACGGGCGGCGTCATCGATGGCGAGAAACCGACCTGGCAGTTGGATTCCCAACCTGAAACCTCCCAACACATGAACGCCGACAGGGATTTTGGATGGCGGCTGGGGCGGCGGAGAGCTTCCGGGAGGCAGCGAGGGCCTTTGGAGAAGCGAGCGGCGATCTTTCGGTGGCCTGACGCGGGGGTTCTTCACAGCCATCCTTGACCTTTGGGGGGCAAAGTTCAGCACAAAGCTGCTCACCTGCAATGAAAATAACGGGTCTTCCGGTTGCAAAATCAATCAAACGTTGCCGGATCATGTTTACGATGTGTCCAAAAGGGAACGTTTTCAACGGAGATTATCATCTCATACCTCAATTTGACTCTCGGGCTTGTCCACCGATTGCGGAATCGTCTTCTCGCCGGGTTGACCGGAAAAGCTGGCCGGTTCCTCCTCGGAATCGCTCTTCGGGATTTCCAATGACTTCATCTCAAGAACTTCTTGAGCGGCGGCTTGCTCGACCTCAAAAGCGGCGGCGCCGGCTTTTGCCGCCGCCCCGCTGCAAGCGGGTGTCCGGGACTCGCCGAAGGAGCGGTCCGAGAAGCCCAACTCGGGGGACGATATTATGGTGAAGCTTTCTGCGTCGTAGCGAGACTCGTTTGAGAACTCGTCTTGTTTGGAGTCCGAGTGGCCTTCTGGGCAAGCAGTCGGCATCCCCGTATCGAGAATGGCCTCTCGACGCCGGCTGTCTGAGCCGAGCGTCATTTCCTCGGTGCTGCACATCGTCGTCGTCGTCCGGAGATCCGAAGCGCTTCTGGTCTCATTCAGCCCCCGGTTGCCCTTGGGCACAAGCGGATCCTCTCCGTATTTTGTGACCTCCTCTGACCTCTGGTCCCTCACAGCGCAGCTTTCAGGTTTCATCTCTCCTCCGGCCAGCGACGATCCGCCGAGGCCGCTTCCCACTTCCGCCGGCGCCCCCATCCGCTCTTTGTCACGGGAGAATCCGAGCGTTTCCCTCCCGGTCTCGTCGTTGTCTCCCGCGGCGTCGCGCAACCGTCGAGCGCGTTCCAGCGCAAGCGCTTCCATCCCCTCCTGAAGCTCTTCCGTGTCGCCGTCGGTTGGACTGCGAGGCGCGCACGATTCCCCCTCCGGGAGTTTGACTCCCATCTTTGAAGTGGCACAAGCAGCCTCGGTTTCTGCGGCAAGGAACTTCTCGACTCGCAGGAAGCCTTGCATTTTATTTCCATGTGCAAAAGCCTCATCATTGTGCTCGGGAAGCGGCTCCTCACATGTCGGAGGATGCGGCTGCCGTGACACCTCACAGACACGGGAGGGCAGATTTCTGAAGGCTTCGCCGATTTCCTGCGCCGGCCCGGCCTCCGCTTCTTCCTCGTAGCCGTCTTCGTCTGCCCCAACTTGTTCGCCAGTCACCGCAGTGACACTGCGGAAGGTTGCCGCAGAATCTTCAGCAGAATCACTCTCCTCAGGTGCTTTGTTTGCAGCGTTTTGGGGTTGTTCACCGGCCCAAGCGGGCAGCGGTGCACTCGGCTCAAGCGCCGCCTCGTCAGATTGTTCCTGACAGACGCCCGCGATGTGACCGTCGCCACCAGAACCACTTTCAGCCGTGGATTCTTGGAGCAGATCATGACTGGTGATGTTAAAAGGTCCCGGCCTGAGGAATCTGTTGACCGCTGCGGCTAAATAGTACTGACAAGCAGGCACACAGATAAAACAAAGTCATTATTTGGTTCATTTCAGACTTTCTTTTTTTTTTTTCTATCGGGAACAAGTTGCA
>NW_017805741.1:1162245-1169877 GCF_001891065.2 Hippocampus comes
CGGCCTCCGCTTCTTCCTCGTAGCCGTCTTCGTCTGCCCCAACTTGTTCGCCAGTCACCGCAGTGACACTGCGGAAGGTTGCCGCAGAATCTTCAGCAGAATCACTCTCCTCAGGTGCTTTGTTTGCAGCGTTTTGGGGTTGTTCACCGGCCCAAGCGGGTAGCGGTGCACTCGGCTCAAGCGCCGCCTCGTCAGATTGTTCCTGACAGACGCCCGCGATGTGACCGTCGCCACCAGAACCACTTTCAGCCGTGGATTCTTGGAGCAGATCATGACTGGTGATGTTAAAAGGTCCCGGCCTGAGGAATCTGTTGACCGCTGCGGCTAAATAGTACTGACAAGCAGGCACACAGATAAAACAAAGTCATTATTTGGTTCATTTCAGACTTTCTTTTTTTTTTCTATCGGGAACAAGTTGCACAAAGTCCAAATCTACTGGGACAAAAATCTTAGTTTGAAAAGCAAGATCACCAATACTCTGCAGAGAACTCAATTCCAACTTCAGTTAAGACTAGACAATTGACCTTGAATTCATTTTGAACGCGTAAATAAGCCCCAACACGATGCCCAAATACGTTCACGTGACTTACCTTTCAAAATGAATGATCCATCTCGACTAAGTGATTAAGATGTTTGCATGAAGAGGCCGGAAGAAGTTAATTTTAGCCTGCGTTGTTGACAGAATGGTAGTCATACAAAAATTAAAATAATTTGAACAAAGCCATTTCTTGGACAAGGGTAATGGAAGAAAAGTTTTAAATATAGTAAAACATTTTATGATCATAGCTTGTGCCATATTTGTACAATGAAACATGAAAGGGCATGTCAATTCCTCGCAGTGTTTCAATTGCCTACACAACATATGATCTTTTTCATGTCAGAACCGCACACCACGAGAAGGAAAAAAAAAACAGCGCAATCCCACGAATAGCATGAAAATACGCCACCTCGTGTCCGTGAAGGAGCAATAATCGAAACGGGTGTTTTGTATGTGCGAAGGCCGTACAGTGACGTCACGAGGTCATCGTGGCTTCACTGTGAAATCTCACCTTCGGTCTGGTGGAAACGGTCCCGTATTTCAGAACCGACACGTGTTTGCCGCATATATTGGACATTTGCGTTTAAATCCGTTAAATAAGCAGCGATGATGTGACAAATACGGAAAAGGGGAAGAAAAAAAAAAAAAAAAGGTCAGCACCTGCGCCAATCCCTGTGACGCACATCTGAGAGGCGCGCACGGTGCGAGCGCGGACGTCAAGATGGAAAGAGAGGCGACAATGAGCACACCAAAGTAAAGATTTGTCTTAGTAAGCGGAACAGACAATGGCATTATTATTATTCGCCGCGTTTCTTCTTTTCAGCGTCTTACTTTGAAACTTCCTGCGGCGGCGGAAGTTACATTCGGTCGGGATGCGGAAAAGAAAACGGCTGACTTGATGGTGAAGTGACTTTTCACGCAAATAGCATGAAGGTAAAAAAAAAAGTGTGTACGCATGTAAAAATTTCTGCTTACCCTAACCCTTATTTTTTATGTAGATAAATGCTAAAAAGTAAATAAAATAAAAAACAATGTTTTTTTTGTTTTGTTTTGTTTTGTGATCGTTTTCTTGCTCTTCCTGTGTGTTCATGTTGCAGTCAAAAGAGAATAAAAACTTCGGACCATAAAAACCACGCGTCGCTTCCATCCTTTCAAGTGACCCCCGCAGCGGGAATCCAAATGCGAACAAACACACGCGAGTGCATCGCGGCCGCTCACCAAAACATCCCACAGCGTCCCCGCGACTCTGGCTGGATCCATCGGCGAAAACGACACTTTTCCAGCGAATGAAACTTTCTTGCTCGTTTTAACGAGTCGTAACGCAAGCACAAATGTTCTCCGGGGTGGCCAAAGGTCGGCATCGGCATCAAACGGCGACAAAAAGTTTGTTCTCCTCGGCGCGGGCTGGGTTCCTCATAATGCAAACAAAGCCTTCCGGTCAATGAGGAGCGTGATTAAGCGCAGCTGAGAGGGAGAAAAAACATTTCGACGGATTTTTTCTTGATTGTCCATCACAAGTCTTTTATTCAAGAATCAACCTTTTCCCATCGAAATGAAAGATTCCGAATGAATGCAAAGACCAATTATGATCACTGGCAATAGTTTGGCAAAGTTTCCAAATCCAAGCTCGCCTGGCCACGTGCAGTCTTCCAAGACGATTTTATGGCGGTCATCAAATTGATGGAAACCGAGTGTATGGAAATGTGAATTTGAAAAAATGAGCTTGGTCATTCTGACCCAATGTGTGCATATATGTCCACATTTTAATGTATCTATTTAACCTCGTGATAAAATGTATTTTTCAAAAAAGTGTATCGAAAATAGTTTGAGTTTGTTTGGAGAGAACGCCGATAGCGTGACCGCATCCTTGTAACACTTGGCAGTGCGTTGCGCAGCCGGCCGACCTTTGGGCAAGAGGAACTTCAACCAACATCCTGTCTTTCGACCGCTGCGAAAGGACCGCGCCGCTCTGCTGCGTTCGAATGACATCAACAAATACAAAGAGAGAAGTCGAATTTGACATATGGGGAAGGGCTCGTCGGCCGACATCATTTTCGCAGGGCGACTTATTTCCACTTTTTCAAAACCGCCACAGAAAACAGTCGGAGAGACTTCATCCGGCCCCAAACCGAAAGCAGACATATTTTATTTGATGAATTTGATCGTCAATCACGTGATGGGATTTGATGGAAAAGTACAAAAATCCAAGCCATTTGCGAACGACCAAGCAGCTGAAAGAAACATCCGAATAAATAAAGCCCCAAAGTGTCGGAAGGCAACACCTTTCTCAATGAGCAATCCAAAAACGATGACGCTCAGCGTTTCTCGCTTTCCAAAAAGTGGCCAAAATCTTGGAAGTGGATGATGCTTCTTGTCAGCGTCTTGAATTTCACATGAAAGACGTCTCCTCGTTGGGCTCTGAAAGGCAGGATGAAGTGACCAAAATAAGAATACATCTCTTCGCGTGACATGCGACTTTTCTGAATCGAGCACACACAAAAAAAAACAAACCACCCCCACACATGCACCAAACTCTTATCGACAGCAAACGGTGGGCCCGCCGGTGTTGTCTTACCTGTCCAGCTTCTGTAAACAGGCAGTGCGAGTGCCGGGTGCGTGAGCTCCACGAGGACTCTGAGGCGAGCTCTCTCGCTTTCCCTGCTCCCCGTCGTCAAATGAACTCTGTTGATGTACAAGGCCCCGGAGTCGTCCTCTCGTTCGTCGTCGTCGTCGTCGCTGCCCTCATCCCCATCCGACGACTTGCTTTCCTCGCATTTCTCTCGGTTGTTGTTCTCTTCGTCCGTTTTCTCGTCGATGTACGCGATCCCTTCGGTGTCCGTGTACGTGACGGCCGCTTTGGTTTCTGGAAGGGAAACGTCGAGATAAGAGCGGACGGCGGCGCGCGGCGCAACGGGGTCGGCGGACGGATGCGCCGTTACTTGTTGGGCGCGCCTTCCTCCGTTCGCGGCTCCGCCCGGGCGCTTGCGCGGACCTCTCGAGGGCGCACACGCTTTTCAGCTCCCTCTGGCCGTCATCTCCGATCTCCTCCGTCTCACTGGACTGGAGCGGCGAGAGGGTGGCCCCGCCCGCCGTCCACAGTAACTTGACCTTGGGGTGACCCCCCTTCAACAGGAGCGAGAACACGCCCACTCCTTCGCTGCTCCAACACACCGAAATGGAGGCGGGGATGTCGGGAGCAACTGCACAAAATGCCAAAAAGTCCACGAAAAAGGTTTGCCATCGTCGTCTTGGCGCAAAGTGGCCGGGACGGATGATGAGTCTGCACGAGGTGCACCGGATGCTGCCGTTTTTTTTTTTTTCAATTGTCGACACCTCGCATACCGCGTTCAGCAATTGTTGGCAATCGCAATGTGGCAGGCCGTCCTTGAATAAAGAAAAGGTCGAGAGGAAACGTAAAGAGCCGGCCGGCGATTCATTCTTACCGATGTCAACATTTCTCCAAAGTCTCTCAATGGGTTCTTGCAGGGACAGGTGCTGCACTCGGCATTTGATCCCTCCCCCCCGCCGTCTTTTCTCGGGGCCGTCGGCGGTGGTCAACGTGGCCGTGGCCCGGTAGAGTCTGGGGCGAATCTCCACGGGGCCCCACAGCCGGCCGCCCTCCATCACCTCGTCCTCGCTGTCGTCCCGCTCGCCCCCTCTCACCCTCAGCCAAGTGACCGTCACGTCGGGCGGGTAGAAATCGCTGATCTGGCAGCCAAGCGTCAGCAACTGGTCGGCCGAGCAGGAGATGTCGGACACGCGGGGCTGCTTGATGAAGCCTGCGGGGGGGGGGGACAAAAGCGGTGGGCGACGAGTCACGTGACTTGCGACTCGCTGGACTCAAGTCATCAATCGGCTTGAAATTTCTGCCGCGGTAACTCGAAGCGCGCGCGTATTCCCTCTGACCTCTGGTCTCTCGAGTGACGGGCTGCTTGAGGGCGACGTGATGGACGCTGACCCACACTCTGGTGCCTCCCTGTTCCAATTCCGTCCGGGGCAGTTTGCACTGACTGGAGGCCGAAAAAAAGCCCTCGCAATCGGGTCGCGGGCAGGTGGAGGCCTGCGAAGCCACCGGGCTCAGCTCCCCCCCTTGACAGAACCAGCGGAAAGTGATGACGTCCGGGTGGAAATGGGACGCTCGCACCGTCATGCTGATGACCTCTGCAAAAGAAGCGAGGGCCCTTTCACGAGCGACCTTGGGGAACATTTTTTACAGACGCGGTGGCGACAGTCAAACATTTTGAGGATCCTTCTTTTTAAAAGCTATCATATCGATCTCTATTTTTTAGGATTATTAAGGACATCTAAAGCAGTGGCGGGCAACCTTTTGGACTTGAGGGCCACATTTATTTTGGATTTTTTTTTTGAACTGCTCAATGGACCAGGCTGTACATGCAAAGCTCGGTGTAAATGTCGTCCCTGCCAATTCGAAAGAGCAGGATGGTGCTCCGGGTCGAGCAGTGCTGGCCGATGAGCTGATCGTTTGCATTGAGCGTGTTGCAGCAGCGTGTGAGCCCAGATTTGAAAATGACGCCGGCCTGACCGGCATGAACACATTTTGTTCAAGGTCTGCCTCACCTGAGTTGTTCGGTGTTTCTGCCAGCTGAATTTCAGAAACCTCTGGTGCAGCTGAAAGCAAAAAAAAAGCCACTTTGTGCATATGTATAGCATATACCCCCGGAACGCTGAAGGTGACATGGAAGGGGGAAAAAAAACCCCCAGACAAGCGCATCTCTCAGCATTCACAAGCCGATGAATCCAAAGTCCTTACAAAGAACCGTGAACCTCTCGGAGACTCTCTCCATCACAATCTTGTCCTTGCCCGCGTAGGACACCTGACACTTGAACACCGCCCCCTTGTGGACGGAGATCTGCGGGATGAACGTCAGCGACGAGACCAGGTGCTGGACGCCGCTCCCCGTCGAGTGCAGGGGGCCCTGCGAATGCAGCTTGTAGTAACACGTCTCTCCTCTGGAGGGCAGCAAAGGGCCTTTCTCCGGAGCTGGCGGGGGGAGAGGGAGGCCGGAGGGCAGATGGGTGCCGGTTAGTCGGTTGGAGAGGCGCGTGGAGGTCGCTCTGGAGGTGCCTCCAGTGGGACAATGTGAGGGGAATGGCAAGAGAGCGAAGAGCAGGTCAGTCAGTGATGCCGAGCCAGACAAAAACAGCGGTCCTCTCCATTTCCCAGAGCAGGAGGGGCTGCCTTTTTGTTTTTTTTTTAATCCAGGTAAACCCGATTGAGCCCAGATTCTCATTTGCAATGCCGACGTGGCAGCGGCCAAACAATCAGCAAAAGTAAAGCGAAAGACGCGGACAGCAAATAGCGCAGCGTGATCGAGTTCCAAAATTGGTGACCGCGTGGCATCGCACAAAACGTTCCAAACAGGTGCGGCGATCACGTCGAACTTTTGAAGAAAGGTGGCGGAATAGCCGAGGTGAGTTTCATCATTTGTTGCCAAACGTTCCAGTCGTCGTCGCAGGCAGAAAATTCGAAAGAAGCGGCGGAAAGACCAAAAAGTGAGCGGGAAACGCAAAGCAAAGAATTTGGGGCTGTGTTGCTGATTGATCCGAACGCCGTCGCGTATTCACTCAACACAAACGTGGCCTGACTTTGCTACCTGTGAGGGAGGTGTCGGAGATGGGCGCGTCATTGAGGAACCACGCCGTCTGGACCCGGTCCACCCGCCTTCCTCCGATGCTCACGCTCACCCTGCCCTTTTGACCCACAACGATGCGAGGGGGGAGGATGATTCCCGACACCGCCAAAGACTTTTGCTTCTCTGATTGACGGCAGACAAAATGGAAATGGGACGTACGTCATTCAAAACACAACAAATCTTTTTGTTGATGAAAAGTAAAAAAAAAAAAAAAAAATCTTTGGAAACCAACGATCAACATCCTCGCCTCTTTTCTGACATGTTATGGACCAAACCGGTAACCGAAGGATAATTTACGCCAATGGCACATTTTTGAATAAGCGTATAGGGAATGAAAAGGGGTTTTTCAAAATAGGATTGATTGATGAACCCTTTCAGGGACAGCGGTCACTCCAGTGGACACCTTTTAGCATGTTGTCAGGTCGCGGGGCGCATGAAAGGGTTCATCTGGGAAAATCATCGACGTGCCTAACGCGGTCTATCGATCTGTCTGTAGAATGAAGGCCTCGCTCACCATCTCTGCGCCTCCAGGAAAAGCTAAAGCACAAGAGGAAGACGAGCACCAGGGAGATACACATCATTGCCACGGATGCCTTGGCAGATTTCGTCAGCACCGGTTCCTCATCTGGAGAATGAAAAAAAACGGATCAGTCGTCTACCGGTAATTCTTTGCGAAATGACAAACAAACAAACAAGTCGATTTCATGATAAGCTCCCCTCATCCGGTAACGTGAGACGAGGTGAGATAAAAGCTGCGTTTGGATGGACGCGCACAGAAAGAAGACATGCAAGGTGCTTTTGTTGTTGGTTCTTTGTTTGCTCAAACACCCTGTTGTGAACTTGGAAAAAACACAAAATAATACGGATCAGTCGTCTACCGGTAATTCCGGTGCGAAATGACAAACAAACAAGTCGATTTCATAATCAGCTACCCTCACCCGGTAACGTGAGACGAGGTGAGATCAAAGCCGCGCTTTGATGGACGCGCACAGAAATAAGAAATGCAAAGTGCTTTTGTTGTTGTTTCTTTGTTTGCTCAAACACCCTGTTGTGAACTTGGCCTTGTAGGACCTTGTTAGGAATGTTAAAAGAAAAAAAAAAAGCTCTCCCATCCAAAGTTGTGCAGAAAGGACGCAACATTTTTGTCTGCATTATCGTCGTCATCGCATTTTTGGGGAAGTTGTTGTCGCCAGCGCTGAAAAAAGTGGGTCTGTCCTCTGAACCCTTGTTTCATTTTCTTTTATTTGCCCGACCTACAAGATCCAAAGCATTTCGTGTCCGTTTCAGAAATGGGATCCGCTAAATTGTCAAGACCGTCTCCATTTTTCCCGACCGCGCGCGATTCTCTGCTCCAGGACGGCAAACGGCGAGCGTCACCTCGGGGATCCAGTTCTCGCAGGTGCGCGGCGGCCCGGGCGGGCGGCGCCGCCCCGGGCTGCC
>NW_017805741.1:1170929-1196261 GCF_001891065.2 Hippocampus comes
TGTCATACAAACCAACCAGCCCAAAAGAAACCATTTCGAAAGGCTTTTCTTCATTTCTGTGACCTATGACCTGTCCAACTCAATTGAGAGAGAATTGTGTCCCCTTTTGGCGACTGACACATTTCTCATCCCCACAAAATCTGCCGTTTTAACAAGGGGGCCTGTTTGCGCTGTTGCCTGTGGAAAAAAAAGACAAGAAAAAGCGGCGCCAACATACCAATGACGCTGAGCGTCACGGCGCTTGCGTGCAGCGTTGCGGAGTCGCGGCGGACCGTGCATTCGTACAGGCCCTGCAGGCTCAGGCCCACGCCGACGACGGTCACCGAAAAGTCCCCGATGAGGAAACGGCCCGTGGTCCAAAAGAAGCCGTCTTTTGTCCGAGCGGTGGCATTCTTGAACGAGGCCACGGAGGAGCCGTTGCGCAGCCAGATGACTTCCAGCAGCGCCTCGTCCGCTTTGTCCAACTCGAGGCTGGCGTTGCAAGGGAGGCTGGCGTTCGTATTGGGGCCGGCTCGTATTTCGCCGCAGGACGCTAAGACAAAGGCCGTTTGGGGTCGAGGGAAGACAAGGAGAGACGAGTTCAGACTTTTCTGACGCGGACATGACGAAAGACGGCGGTTGCTGACCACATGGAAAGAACAACGTCATGTTCCAAACATCTTGGAGGGCGCGCTGCGTCAACACACGCCAAAAGCCCGGATTGCGCTCTTTCAGACATTCTTTCTTTTGATCCTGGCTTTGAAGTGGCTGCAATGAGTGCCCCGTTCTTGAGGGAATATAAAGCCATTCAGCCAACCCCTTTTCGCCGACGAGCTTAATTAGTAACCGGCGCAATAAATACCTGTCAGCAAACATAAAAGCGTGCCGTGGAAAAGTTTGCGCGTCCCCTGACCTCATCGTTTGCCAGCCACAAAGCGAGCGAGTGACAGCTGACGCTCTGGAGGCGAATGTTGTTTTAACTTTTAAAAGGCCGCGCCCGCGCGACGTGTGAGCGTCGGACGATCCGAGCGATCCTTCCGTTACTCCTCAAACATGGCGATATATAAATACATTTCGATATATTTAACCGCTGCCGGTGGTCGTTGACCATCAAAGTAAACATAAAACGAAAACAGCACGGCAAAGTCCATTGACGTGTCGTGCTCTCATATTCATGAAACTAAGTGTCAAGTGAGAGACATTTTGATTTCGGAAGAATCAAAATGCAGCTCAACATTCAGCATCAAGCACACGCAGCCACTTGCAAGATGATCCAAAGCGGCGCCGCAGCATCTCAACATGAAGTAGCCCAACGCCGAGTTTTCCGCAACTCGAAATAGCGCCAATGCGAGGTGTTCCACCTTCCTCTTTTGAGCCATTCATCATCCCAAACGCAAGTCAACCCTGATCAGGACATCAGCGCACCAAAGACTTATCACAGCATTTCTAGCAGGAAAAAAACACACACACACGCAGCCGAGTGCCAGAGACTTGGCGTCAAACATGCCTCCTGAACAGAAAAGGCCATCTTCCGATGTCAGACGCGACCTGCTCACTTGACTGGAGTCCAGCGGCGTAAAATCAAACGACAAGGCAGGCTTTTGCGCCAGGAGGACACAATACTCACCCTCGTTTATGAGGTGCAAGGAGAGCAGCAAGGCGAGGACTTTACACCGCATGGCCGGGCTTGTCTCCAGAACGGCGTCTTATCGCGGGGCCCTCTTGCGGTCTTATATAGGGAGTCGCTAGGCGACAGGGGGTGGGCTCCACTTGCCGCACGGGAAAGAACAAGTACGTATAGTTCCCCCCCGGGCAGCAAAACGGGAGCCCTGTGATATGCGGAGGCGTCCCCGGTGGAGTGAGAAGGAGCGCGATGAGCTGGGAGGGACGAGTCAAGCGGCCAAAAGCGCTCGCTTAAAATTCAAAGTGGCCTCGGGCCAAGGTTGCGGGCCTACTTGCCATTGGCGCGGCGTTGCCGGCAACAAAAGGGAATCCCGCCGAGCTTCAGTGGCCGATCGCTCTTGTGAGACTGCAACTCCTTCCGACCTGCTGTTACCGTTCACGTTCTTTGCTCGGGCCCTCGACGGAGGGCTCAGAAACCATTTTCGGAACATCAAATGCAGTGTCAGGAAGTTTGCATTTTGGGTGAGAGCGCTTTTAGCTTGCGTTAGTTTGTTAGTTGCATGAACTATTCGGGCCTTGTGCCTGGCATGAGAACGTGTGGAAAATGTTGATTGCGCCTCACCGCCGCTCAGCTTTACTTTGAGCACTTCAAACAAACAACAACCAAAAGTGAAACGACACGCTAAGCACCAAAAACAAACCATCTTTCCAAAACTAATTAGTCTGAGCACATGGTTAGTTTTTTTTTTTCTCCCCCAGACGGGGCCGCGTGGCGGCTCACTTGTTCCACTTGACTTTGAAGGGCCGCACCTCGAAGCACTTTCAGGGGGCACTTGTGTTTCGCGCGATTGTTTGCGCTGGCTATCTTGCGCTGGCATGCCAAGCTGCCACGCAATCTCTTTGTTTTTCCTCCTTCTTTCTTTGTCTGAAAATTCTTTGCTCCTTTCATCAAGCCGAAGGCTCGATCATCAAGTCAACATGCGGAGCGACCGGTGGAGCGGAACTGATTCCCGCTAACTGCATTTTCACACTTGTCAAGATCTTGATGGGACACGTATTTACAGTCAACAGGGGATGGAAAGAAAGAAAGCCCAATCGTAAATCTTAAGAAATATGAACAAATACCGAACGAAAAAACAGGCAATATGCAAATCTGCAAGTGCCGAACCTCAAGGAGACGGGCTTCAAACTAATAGGCCAATTGAATTGCCGACATGAGTCATTTGAACCAAAAAGATGTCCCAAACTCTGATCCTTGAGCCTTTTTTCAGACAGTCAGCCAAGAGCTTTTCGCTGTTAGCGCCACCCGTGAAAGAGCCCGAGTAAAAGATGTCAAAGTATGACAAACACACACGCACGCACGCAGGCCCATGGCAAAAACGAAAGTCATTTCGCAATACGTGACGGATGCATGACAACTTTGAGTGAGCCAAACTGAATGCGGGCATGTGTGCATTGGAAAAGGCGGTTGAGTGTTTTACAGAGAAAACCAAGATAAGATTGTCTTACGAGGCCCGATAAAAGGTGTCCGTACAAAAGGTAATGTTGCTGACGTTTGATTGACACATCATTCCAAGGTCTTTAGCTAAAGACGCTGTCAAGTGAAGCCAGAGATTTGTTTTTTTTGTTTTTTAAATACATTGCTCAATAGTGATCAGTCACCAATCATGTCACAAGGTTGTAAACAGCTAACTACATCTCAATGTGAAGCATTCAAAATTTTTGAATAAATATATCTTTTTTTTCCAATTGATTCAAACTTCGAATACAGATTGAACGATTTTCGCTCTCGAAGACGTACATAAGTGTACCTAATCTTGTGGCTAGACGTTGGAGGCGGGGCAAGGCCAAGGTGGCAAATATCACCTTGATCCGAAATTGGAGTTCCAAACGCCAGCCAACACAACGGACGGCAGCAGCTCAGCCAACAAACGCAATTCAAAAGAATTCCAAACTGTCCACCCCCCCCCCCCCAGTCGCCTTCCATTCATTTTCCTGTTGTCGATCAGCGTCTCATCATTTCATCTTTCCTGACGCCAGGCCTGTGGCCTCGCCGCAATCATGATGACTCGTGCATGTACTGAAGTGAACTTAGCTCATCGCTATTTCTACTTCTCACCAGAGTGTCTTTGTTCGAAAGAAAGCGCGGATATTATTTTTTTTTTCCCCGCCTCCGCTGACAACGTGGAGAGTACAGAGAACCGCAATGATGACAAAGCACATTGTCGCGATGTGATTGTGAGACAGGTTGACAGACAGTCGAGACCGGTCGGAGCGCATTTCAAAGTTGGGCCGTGGACATCCTATTACAAGAGTCCTGAAACGCATGGCTGGAAAACACGACCTGTTCAGATGATATGCCATTGTGCTCGGCGCAAATCTTGCACGGCGTGACAACACACGTTGGGGTAACACAAACCGGTTTCGCAGGAGTGGCTATTGTATAAATAGACGCGGGAGGGCGAGCAAATAAAACAAGCAAGCGAGCTTCCTCCTGCACTTGAACAACACGATGCTGCGAACAACGCGGGCTCTCCTCTGGGCTCTGCTACTCACAAGTCAAGGTGGGCGCACGCGCGACCGGATGGGGGCTCTCGTTTTCCGTTCCGAAAGGTCATTGGGAGGAAGCCGCCGCTCGAAATGGTCCAAGATCAGCTCGCCCGGGAAATATTGGATGACTCTTTGAAAAATGATTCGGCGCAGGGATCGCACACCGTGTCCCGAAATTCAAAGGGGCGCGAAGATGCCGCTTGACCGGAAATTTGTATTCATTCTTCATTTTCAAAAGAAAAAAAAAAAAAGAAAAGAAAAAAAGAATCTGCTCTGATTTCATGGGTCAACTTTTCCTTGAAGCGTGGATGTGCTCTAATTTTGTCCAAAATTCAGGGTCCACGTTCAATTTCTTTTTTGGGGGCGAGGGCGGGGGGCAAAATAAAGCGACATCATTTGTTTTCAAGAATGAGGAGAACGGTTGGTGCCTGTTAAGGTTTTTTTTTTTCTTTTCCTGGTCTTCCCTGTTGTTTTCCTTTCGAGTCTAAAGATCTCACGGGCACGAAACAGCGAACCGCCAGGCTTCCCGTTCGGTCTCCCTCTGTTGGTCGTTTCCTTGTCATTTTTGTTTCAATTCCTTTGGTAGCACCGCGAGTCGACTTCAAATTCAGCTCGGAAGCAGAAGAAAAACCGACAAGCCGTCCAATATCAAATTAACGCCGTCAAACGTGCCCCGAAGCCCTGAAAAGTGAATCGTGCCACTGACTCACTTTGTTGTTCTCTTTCCAATAGGTGGCTCAAAAGCTCAGGGTAGGTTGCGCATTGCGCTCGGTCCCCCCTCCCCACAAGTTCTGGCCATCGCCGAATCCCAGAGCCACCAATGCTTTTTTTGTTCCCCCCCCCGCTGCCCTAGAGTGCGGAACGGCGCCGCTCAACCCGAGGATCGTGGGAGGCGACGATGCCCCGGCGGGCTCGTGGCCCTGGCAGGTCAGCTTGCACGTCAACGGGAATCACACTTGCGGAGGGAGCGTGATCAGCGAGGAATGGGTGCTCACCGCGGCCCACTGCATTTCCACGTAAGGTCACCCCCCCAGCGGAGCCGAGTCACAGGTGGCTGGCTGGCAAAAGCGCTCGCGCGGGCCCTCTCCGGAATGAGCTCGAGTTCAAGTCAAGTCATGACTGACATCATTTCATATTCCATCCATTTAAATTCTTTGTTGCACGAGACTTCATCCTACGAGCGTTCGCACACCAGCAGGCCCGGCGGCTGAGCTCACACTGACATTTGCAAGCTCCGATGTCGTTTGCAGTCGCCGGCAGAGGGCGCCACCCTGAGAGGAGTCCAAGCGGGTGGCTTCGGCTGCTCCTTTCAGATTCCACAAATGCAATGTTCCTCAGAAGACGACTGGGTGCACATAGAACAGAAACGTGTGATGACATAGAATGCCCGCGACATTCGTACTTCCACTTTTGGGGCTATTTTGATGCTAAAAGAAGCCGACTGGGCGCCGAAATCCCCCAAAAGCGGGACAAGGCACAATGAATGACAAATTGACCCTTTTTTCTCCCCCCCTTCTCAAACGTAGCACGGACCTTCGACTTTGGCGCCTGTTCTTTGGAAAACAGAATCAAAGTACCACGGGGCCGAACGAGGTCAGCCGAACGTTGGCCCGAATCATCATTCACCCCGACTACAACGATCAAAACTTTCAAAATGACATTGCGCTGATGAGGCTGAGCAGCCCCGTCACGTACAGCGACTTCATCAGGCCCATCTGCATGGCGAGCAACTCCAGCCAGTTCCACAACGGCACCAGGTGCTGGGGCACCGGATGGGGCAGACTGAGCAGTGACGGCGAGTATTACCATCACACTTTTCTTCAACATTCACGCGCATTGACCGGAATCGCTCACGAGAGTTCAAAAAGTCAGCGAGCAAAAAAATCGATCCAAAAACAACCGTCTTGGGAGCACTTTTTCAGAAACGGAAAAAGGCTCCCACCCCCACCCTTTCTCTCCAGGACATGTGTGCACTCACAGCCAACAATAAGGCGCTCTAAAGCAGTCCCCCAAGGCTGGGGGTGCGGGGGGGCTTTATTTATTGAGAGGACGCTGGAGCAATGACACCAACAAAAATGTACTAATCCCTCCCTTTGTTGATTTGCCCTATTACAATGCACATCAATAATGAAGGCCTAACATGAAGATGATCAAATGAATTTGCAGCCGTTGCTTCCTGTCGGGGTACAAAGCAGGATTGAAGATTTGCCATTAAATAATACTCAGCAAAAGCGAGTACGAGGTGAAAGACTTGCTCTTTTTAGGCCCGTTCTTTCAAATTGAGTGTCCCAAAAAATAGCATGCCGCCATCTGGTGCTCGACGGTGGAATTGCTTTGAAACCAAATCAAGGCGAGAGGCTCTGGAGCAAAAGAGCGTTCCGATAGCGGTGTTGGGTATTGCCGTCCCGTCGATGGTTGAAATGACTTTTCTTTTCTCCCGCAGAGCCGCTCGTGGCCGGGAGCACTTTTTCAGAAACGGAAAAAGGCTCCCACCCCCACCCTTTCTCTCCAGGACATGTGTGCACTCACAGCCAACAATAAGGCGCTCTAAAGCAGTCACCCAAGCTCGGGGGTGCAGGGGGGCTTTATTGAGAGGACGCCGGTGCAATGACACCAACAAAAATGTACTAATCCCTCCCTTTGTTGATTTGCCCTATTACAATGCACATCAATAATGAAGGCCTAACATGAAGATGATCAAATGAATTTGCAGCCGTTGCTTCCTGTCGGGGTACAAAGCAGGACTGAAGAAGATTTGCCATTCAATAATCCTCAGCAAAAGCGAGTACAAAGTCTAAGACTTGCTCTTTTTAGGCCTGCTCTTTCAAATCGAGTGTCCAAAAAAAACAGCATGATGCCGCCATCTGGTGCTCGACAGTGGAATTGCTTTGAAACCAAATCAAGGCGAGGCTCTGGAGCAAAAGAGCGTTCCGATAGCGGTGTTGGGTATTGCCGTCCCGTCGATGGTTGAAATGACTTTTCTTTTCTCCCGCAGAGCCGCTCGTGGCCTTTGAAAGGCTGCAAGAGGTTGAAATTCCCATCATTGGAAACCGGCAGTGCAGCTGCGTCTACACCCTGGTGGAAAACGTACAAGTCACCGACAATATGATCTGCGCAGGGGAGCTGGACAGAGGAATCTGCCAGGTTTCTGTCTTATGATGGGGCGTGCTCGGACTGGTTTGATCGCTCGCTCTCAGCGTCACCTGCAAAATGTGTTTTGTTTGCAGGGCGACTCGGGCGGACCCGTGCAGTGCAAGCAAGGCTCGGTGTGGATCCAGGCGGGTCTGGCCAGTTTCGGCATCCCCTGCGCCACGGGGCTTTTCCCTGAGGTCTTCGCTCGCGTGTCCTTTTACCAAGACTGGATTACGGCGCAAGTGGCGGGGGCCGCCATTAGTTTTGTCACCTACACCGACACCGGCGTGGACCAAGACGCCAGCTTTGTGTGCCCGCTCGATACAGGTAGCTCCTCGGCCGCTGCGACTCTTTCCAGCTTCGGCGTCTTGCCCTTGCTGCTGGCCATTTGGATCTAACCGCATCGGATGGCGGCGAATGGATAGCTGAATTTTTTTTTTTTTCCCCTTGCTGCTGACCATTTGGATCTAACTGCATCGGATGGCGGCGAATGGATAGCTGCATTTATTTTTTTTTTCGTTGTCTTGAAATGTGGATTTTTGAATCGCATCCCATGACATTTCTTTCCATGTGCTTTGCGTCCAGTGATTGAGCTTTGCCATTGTGACAACAGTGTGCGGGCGCCTCACCTTCCTGTTTTACATTTCTGATTTTATCATGAGTATGGAATGCATCAAATGTGACTCCTTGCGCAAAAGCCACAATTGGACTCTGCAATTTTGATTTGATTTGATTCACGGGCTTGAAATAAAGAACGGGTGATTTATCGATGAAGTCAACGTCCATTTGCTCAATAACTTGGAATTATGACGCTGAAAACGAGGGATGGCCGTGTAGCCAGGTTCATACTGTGCCCCCACCAATTATGTAACCCCCCACTCTGCAATTTTGATTTGATTTGATTTAACGGGCTTGAAATAAACAATGGGTGATTCATCGATGAAGTCGACGTCCATTTGCCCAATGATGGGAAATGACTTGGAATTATTACGCTGAAAACAAGGGATGGCCGTGTAGCCGGGTTCATACTGTGCCCCCACCAATTATGTAACCCCCCAAAAATATAATCACCCTGACACTTGATTTTGAAATGAATAAATACACGTCACGTCAAGCATTTCTTCAAGAAGGATGTCAAACAGGAGAGAAGGGTCAACGCTTTATTCCACTGAACCGCTATCAAGGACATGACTGCGCTTGATGGAATCGATCCGATGAAAAGTAGGGCAACTCGTGGAGGGGGGGAGAAACGGTGTGGAAATATTCACCTGAGAAAAGGTGTCGAATCATCGGCGTACGGTCGAGGGAATGGAGGCAAATGGAGAGGAGGAGGAGCCTCGAGGCCAGCGGTGAGGTGACAAAAGCCGGCCGTGGCGCGCGGGGGAAGCGCTTTAATAAGCGTGATTCGCCACAAACAGGGACTCTCCGCCGGCGGCGCTGGCTCCAGAGGAACTGTATTTGCCCTGGCACGCTTGGCTGTTGGCCTGCCAGAGGAAAAAAAAAAAAAAAAACAGACCGGGACGGAGGTCAGCAACAATGGACGGCTATTTTTGACATTTGCGCCCAAGCGCCGACAGACACGCACCAGAGCTCTCTTGATGAACTCCTCCTGGCACGCCTTTCCGTTCTCCTGTTTGCCGCCCCAGGCCTTGAGCGCCGACGCCTGCAGGGCACGCCCGTACGAGAAGGTCAGGGCCCAGGGCCTGTGCAGGGGGCACTGGTTCATGGCGTTCAGGTTGACCGAGGCCTCCTCCTCGCTCTGACCGCCGGACAGGAAGGTGATGCCTGAGAGGGGAGAGTCAAACAGCCGTTTCAGTCGCGGCGGCGGCCGGGGAAGACGCACCCGTGTCAGACCCCGCAAATGTGTTTGCAACAGAGTCGCACTCAAAACGTTTCGAGGTCCAGGGAAGCCATTTTTCAAGACACGGCGACCCTGTGCACCCTGATGTGAAAAAGGGTGAGGTTGCGAGAACAACGGAGAGAACGAAGTCCTCGACACAACCCAAAAAGTCATCCTCACACACGTTTTGGCGGGAGGAAAAGTACAACGGTCACCTCGAGAGGAGAATAAAGTCGGGAATAAATAAAAGCGGGGTTGATTCTCCTCACGTTGCGCCTTTTCCGCTCGAAAACGAGGCCTTCGTTGGAAGCGCAAATACCCTCATGTCCCGCAAAAGCACAGGAAAGTGGAGGCGTTTGTCGCACCGGGGACGGCGGGGGGCACGGTGCGGCGCAGGGCGGTCACGGTGGCCATGGCGATCTCCTGGTTGCTGAACTTCATGGAGCAGGAGTGGCCGGCGGTGACCATGTTGGGCTTGAGCAGAGTGCCCTCCAGGTAGACGTGGTGGTCGGACAGAGCCTTGTAAACGGCGGCCAGGACCTTCTCCGTCACATACTGGCAGCGCTTCAGGTCGTGGTCGCCGTCGGGGAGGATCTCGGGCTCCACGATGGGCACGATGCCGTGCTGAGGAAGGCGGCAGAAGACGGCGGCGTTAAAGCGCCCGCTCGTTGATGTACGACGGACGGGGCCCGAACGGCCGCATCGGTTTGGACCCGAGCGGCCGCGGCATAACGACTCGGCGGAGCCAGGTCGGCCGTACCATTTGGCAGATGCTGGCATAGCGGGCCAGGACGTTGGCGTTCTCGATGATGGCCAGTCTCGAGGGAGTGGTGGGGGTGATCTTCAGCACGCAGCGCCATTTGGCAAAGTCGGCGCCGTCCTTCTTGTACTGGGCGCAGCGCTCGTACAGCCCATCCAGACCTGCACCGAAGGAAGAACAAAAATAAAAAAAGGGTCACGCCATGAGGTACCCCGCAAGTACAAACAACCCAACGCAACAATCAATCGCTTCTCGTTTCCGCACGCGAGTTGGCCCACTCCGGTTGGGGCTCACCCTGAGTGGTGGTCTCGCCGTTGGTTCCCGCCAGAGGGACCACCCCTTTGTCGACCTTGATGCCCACCACCATGCCTCTCTCCTTGAGGTGCTGGGGGAAGGGCACGCCGCCGTCGGTCTTCTGGTACATGGTCTCGTGGAAGAGGATGACGCCGCCGATGCAGGGGGCGGCGCGATCGTCGGCGGTGAACAGGAGCTGGCGGTACAGCCTCCGGTTCTCCTCCGTGTTCTCGGCGTTGATGCTCTGGAAGCGCTTGGCGACGCTACCTGCAGACGACCCGATGGACGAATGGCGATTGGGATTTCTGGAGGGGAGTTTCAGTTTCATTTTCTGCCTATCGCGCTGCCAAGTTCGCTCATGGTTTTACGATATTTACTCGTGGCTCAAAGACCTTTGGAAAAGACTTGGATCGAAGAAAACGCGTTGACACTTATTTGCGTCCGATTCCAAAGAAAATACCTGCGCAGGGTGTATAAGAGCGAGACGGTCATCTTTACCGGTAGACTCGTCGGCGGCGAGGATTCCCTTGCCGGGAGCGACGATCTTGTGAGCGATATCGCTGAGCTCCTTCTTCTGCTCAGGAGTGAGGAAGGGGTATGCGTGAGGCATCTTGACTCTGGTCAGGGAGAGACAGACAGAGCAGATTCAAATGCTGAGGGACCGCCCACGACTCGCAGCGCATCCTCGTCGAGGCGCAAGATATCCTGCCCGGGCGACAAACGGCACTCGGCTTGTTCATTCTTCTGGCAGCCCGCAGCCCCCCACCCCCACCCCACCTCGCACATGCGCGACGACCACGAGCAGGCCTCTGACCGATTGCATTTTCTTTCCCCGGAGCCGTGACCTTTCGTGCGCCTGCATGGAACGGCGGGCCCGGTCTGGCCTGGCTTCCCCCCGCCCCCCCGACACCACCACACTGGTCTAAATATAGACGGCGGCAGCGATGGGCGCACTCCGATTTAGCACCTGAGTGAGTGTGACACGACGCACGCCAGAGACCACGCATGCAACTGGAGGAGGGAAAACCATTGACTTGATAGACTTGAAGACAAGAAAGCAGCAACCAGGGTAGCGCGCGGTTGACGAAGGGCTTCTGTGAACGACTCATACACGGAAAATCTTGCACTAGAGTCATAGCTCACCCGCTCAATATTGGTGGTCGCCGCCGAAAACCGATTATATGCGCCTCACCACTAGCCTGCGTGCATGCGTTGGCACTTTTCAGCCAGATGCATAAAAGAGCCTGCGCAAATTCTGCTCACACACATTTGGCTTTGGAAGTGAGTACATGGGAGGTAATAAATGAGACGACGTGGCGAGTGGAACGCAAAAGTACGGGCGCAGCCAAGCTTGTTTGTAAAAACGGGCACAATACCTTTGAGGTGAGAAGGAGAGCTGGGAGAAGAACGAGGGAGGTAGAGAAGCGGCCTTCGTCTGCGACAGCCTCTGGGCCGGCTGCCCCTCGTATTTATCCTCCCGGCGTGACCCTTCACATTTCAGCTGCCGGGCTATAAAAAGAACAGGACGCAACCGGAGATGGCTCGTGACATTCAGCGCGTCTCGGGGTGGAGCGCGGCGGCGGCGGCGGTTGCTTGGGGGCAGGTGGCCAACACTCGGGTGAGGGCGAAACGGCACTGGAGGAAAGGAGCAAAAGGAAGGTCATATTGTGAACAAGGAGCTTCTCGGCATTTGGCTCAGACGACGGGGGACCCCCAGCCCCACTCAAACAGAACTGCCAGGCGTACGCCACGATCCCATCGAACAGCGATTCAACGGGTCCTGGGACTGCTACGCGGGCTCCCTCTAGTGGCATGAGAAAGAAGCGCCGTCACAGCAACGTAGTTGCGTTTCATCTTTCAAAAGGCTTTGTCATTGACGTTTATTTAGGTACCATTTTTAATGGCATTCATGTGCACTACATTTTAATCCAACCATTGTTTGAGCACATTTTATTTCAATGTTGGGTGTCAGCAGCTTCGAGTACTAAATAGACTTGACGTATTGTTTGAGTGTTCTCGTTTGCCCTTTCTTCACCTGACTTTTTCTTCAAGCCGGGTTGTTGAGCAGAGTTGATGATGTCACAATCCCATCAACGCTCTCAATGGGCCAAAAGCTTTGCGATTGGTCGAGGCCCGCCGCTCGATACCGCAAAGACACGCAAGCGGCAGACAAGCTTTGAGTACGTGTCGTCGACTGCGAGAGGCGCGGCGGCACCTCATTGACGAAGCGGCGAGCTCGCGTTACGTGCAAGACGCTGAACGTTCCTTTTGCAATCCTAACCCGCTTGCGGCAACGCGGAGCCAGCTGACCCTTGACCTTTACCCATCGTCCTTTCTCGGCGGGAAGAAGTCGGGGTCGGTCGGCTGGCGCGCACGGTAAAGGTCACGCTTGCGCCCCCATCCAGTTGAGGGAGCTTCAATCGGCCAGTCGCCGAGCAGAACGCTGCACGTGGGCGTGAAGATTTGCAACACTGATATGGCCGTTCTATTTGTTGCTTTTTTTTTTTTTAATTCTTTCCCCCCTATGACTTAAGAGTGACTTATGGCACCGGTCGCTGTGCTGACGCGTTACACGCTTCTACGGGCGGAAGAAAAAATACAATATTATATTGACGGCAGGGGTGGGGAAAAATGTGCACGCGCCTCACTTTCTCAGAAAAGACAGCAAGCCCTACTTGACAAAATGTCGCTGCGGTTTTGACCAGACAACGTGCGCAGCTCCGATTATTTCCCGGACAACCACCACAAGCCAATTTCCTCTCTGACATCGAATGGCATTTCACTTGACATTTTCCATTAGGTCAGCCCCTAGCGGACATTTGTTGCGGCCACCCCCCGTTTGAAGGACCCTTCACAGCCACAGATCAGGCATGAGCGCGATAACGAATCGTTGTGTCCTCAAATTCTGTGGTGGGGAGGGAGGGGAAAATAAACGGGGGGAAAAAAGTGGTCTGCTCGTCACCGCACATCATCGATGGGCCTACACGGGAGGTCCGCACCGTTTGAAATATCCGACTAAGTCACGAAGAAAGTGACGAGGGGGATATTGCCCAAGCATCTGCCCTATGCGCCGCTGGCGCAATGCGCAACTTCTCGTTCCCACAATAGAATGAGACCACGCAGAGGAAGTAAAAGCAAAAAGGAGAAACGAAGCGAGTCGTTTTGGTATATTTGGTGATGAATGAAACAATCATGAGTCAGTTTCAATCTTTTTCTGGCAGCGCTCCGTCAGCGAGATCAAACACTGTGAATGTTGAAAAAAACAAAACAAAAACAAGAGCGGAAGGGGCAGGTTGATTTCAGAGAGTTGTCACGAAGCAGGACGGGAGTGGCCGTGCGAGTTCCCCTTCGCGCCTCTTCTGGCGATGACGGCACGTTTTGGCTTTGACACCTTCCTGTCTTGCTGTTGCCTCGGAGCGCTTCAGTGCAGTCACACGATGGACTGGCTCACTTCGACGGCAATTTTCATGACGGGTAAGAGAAGTCTCTCCTTATTTGAATGCACAGAAACTTGCTGGCTGTTTTGAGATATATATCCCCCCCCCCCCTCTTATGGCACACACTGGTCTTGAGCTATTGGAAATGATGCGGAGACAACCAGCAGAAGTTGTTTCTTCGATGAGATGCAGATTCGAAACAATATCAATCCATCTCAAGTATTTGTCTCTCTCGCTATTGTATCTGTCAGACTGTGGTATCGATCTGTCATTGCTATCCATCCATCCATCCGTCCGTCCGTCCATGATTCTTAACTTTTCAACGGTGTCTCTTGCCGGTGGCAGGAGCCTTCACCACACCATATATGGAGCGACATGCCGCAACGACACAATTGGTTCTTGTTTTCTTCTCCGCAGTGTTGAAAAGTACACTTGGTTTCAATATTGACCCCGTGGCTTGGAAGACCTTGAGGAACCCCGCGGAAAGTTTCGGATACCAGATCGTGCAAAGACAAGCCAAGTGAGTGAAGGAATTGGATCCAAACGTCTTCTCCTTTGTGATGCGTTGACATCTCGCTCGTGCGGTCCGTCGGGTTGCTGCTCTTGTTGACTTATCGCCGTTGTTGCCGTCTTATCGATGCGTTTCCTATGTGCTGAGTCCTTTGGATTTATCGATTTCTTTTTCCAGTCATGTCATATTCACCTACAAGTACCTGCTTGTCATTGAGTCTTGAGGTTGGAGTTCCGCAGAAGCTCAAGTGGCTCATTCGCAAGAGGGCTGGCATGAAATAGCAGACATGCCGCTCCCTTTCCTGCAAAATAGACTTTTGTTCCCAATTTGCTCTTGCCTGAAACTAGAAAAAAAAGAACTGAGAATGAATGGTTGTACTTGAACAGCTTGCTGGTCAGCGCACCCCTTGATCAGGATTCACAAGACAGAAGAGGGACAATCTGGAAATGCTCCACGGAGTCCTGCACCGCGCTGCCAATTTCAGGTGAGCGAATCCTGCAACGTGGGGCCATTAGATGTGAGAGCGCCATCACCGCTGCCTTCACATTTGGCTCTCAGCAAGTGTTGAGTTGGCCCGTGCTCTTGAAGTAGCTCTGAAATCATGACTCCCTTCCTCACAGTGCCCGATTTTGCCGTCAACATGTCTCTCGGTTTGACCATGACACTGGATCCGTCCACGGGAGCCGCCATGGTGAGTCGCGGCCATTTTGCACGTCAGTGCCTGTGTATTTGTCTTTTTTCCGCCCAATCGCGCCACTGATCCGATCCCCTCGCAGGCATGCGGTCCGACCATCCCCAAAGACTGTGGAAGCATCACCATGTACAACGGCGCGTGCTTGCAGATCGACCGTATGGATGGCGTCGGAGCTCCCCTGCCGCCTTCTCTGGACGGTGCTTGACTTTTTGCTCAAATGGCTCACGAGCATTTGGAAGGGGAGCCTCACTTGACTCATCCCTGTCTCTGACCAAAGCCGCCCCCTCGATAACACGGGCAAGCATCAATCTCCAACATGGCCGTTTGCAGACAAGCCTTCGCCACCTTCGACAATTGCGCTGCTGGCAAGAGCACTAGAAACAAGCCATCGGTAGCCACGGCTGCGTGGCTGATTGGCACTGGAGTTGCTCCGCCAAATGTTATCCGTTTCAAGTTTTCTTTTTGGGAAACCTGCTAAAATTATCAAAAAAAAAAAAAAAAAAAAGAAACAGCGATAATGTACCTGTTGAGCTAATTGCGCCTCACTGCCGAATCCTCTTTGGCCGTCTGAGGTCCCTTCGCGCTGTGATGTGCTCGTGCGGTGAATTTGATCAGGTGCCCTCTTCGTCCTGGAAAAGTTGAAGGCCGGATGTTGAAAAGGGGCAACGAAAGACCCCGCTCACGTTGGCTAAAAACAATTTGATCTTGATCAAGCCTTGCCTTCAAAACACTTTTGGCATGAAAGCCACCTCGCAAATGTTTGATCTTTGCCGAACGGCCTTTGAAGTCCTGTCCCTGCTCATGTACAAGCCATAAATGTTTACGACATCAACTCAAGGAGTGCGCTAAACGTGTTGGCTTTACGACGACAACACTTGAGCATTTTAACACACAGCGGCTACAGACGAGTACTCAATATATGAATGATTTACCTCACGAATCCAATGCCCAGTTGTTGGCAAACGAGGGAAGGTTTTTTTCCCCCCAACCCCGCTCCTGGACGGAGATATTCCAACGTAGGTTCAGCAAAGCTCCTGAAACCCAAGAAAACGAACCGGTCAGCGCGAGGCGGTTTGGATGCGTCGGCTATGATCGACGCCTTGTTCCGTCACGCCCCGCTGTCCTTGATCGGTTGTCTTTCTTTTGGTGCGGTTGTTTCTTGCAATTCCTATTTGAGGCACAAGAGGGTGCTACAGAGGGAGTCGTTGCGGCAAACCACAGATCATTCCACCAATGCATCCCGATGACAAAAGCCATTTTGGGGAAGCAAATAATGGAAATAAATTGTCGGGTGGACCCAGCCCCATTCGGATTCATTTGAAGACCAAACGTGGAGTGGAATGCTACGGTTTTTCAGTGTGATTCTAAACAAGCGTTGTTCTTTTTCTCGACAAGTGTGCAAAAATCAAGCTGACATCGCATTTCTCCTGGACGGCTCGGGGAGTGTGGCCGCGGAAAGTTTTAGACAAATGAAGACGTTTGTCAGTAATCTCATTGGCTCCTTTTTGGACAAAGATTCCCAGGTGAGAGACAGACGGTTTGGTTTTTTTGGGATGGATATGTTTTGTTTTCAGTGATGTCTTTTTTTTTTCTTCTCCTCTCCTCCCAAGTTTGCTGTCGTCCAATTCTCCAACAATCCCACCATCCATAATTATTTTTATAACTTCAACGTTAACAGCTGGAGAAATTATATTAATGGAATCAAACAGATCAGAGGAGGGACAAACACAGCCAGAGCCATCCAAAGCGTTGTGTAAGTTTGTTGTTGAGTGTTTCTCTCGATTAGAAAAGAATCTTTCTTGAAAAGTGCTATTTGTGTTGGTTACAGGGACCATGTATTTGTGGCAAGCAGAGGTTCCAGGCCCAATGTGAAGAAGATTCTAATCGTCATTACAGACGGAGAATCTGGCGACCATCACAACTTGCCGTCGGCGCTAACTGCAGCCGAAAGGAAAAACATCGGTCGATTTGCCATCGGAGTGAGTTGGATTTCACACGTGACGACCGTAAGTTCAAATGCTGCCATATTATTGACGTTTAATTTTTTTGGTAAGGTGGGCCGTGCGTTTAAGAATGAGAATGCGAAGCAGGAGCTGAACGCCATCGCATCTTCTCCCTCAGCAAAGCATGTCTTTCAAGTGGAGAACTTTGCCGCGCTCGAGGCAATACGGGAGACTTTGCAGGACAGCATCTTCGCTATTGAAGGTACTGACGGAAATTTTGCATCGTGGCATGTTTTGTTTTTTCCTTCCATTCCACGAGGGGGCGGCTATCTGTCCTCCGGATGATGCAATGTTGAAAGGACAAGATGCCACGTTGATGTCATTCCGGCAGGCTCGCAATCGAGCGGCGAGACCCTCAAACTGGAGATGGCTCAGCAGGGATTCAGCGCCGCCTACGTGCCCGGGGTACGACAAAGCCGCCCGCACGCGACGCTCAATCGCTTTGGGGCCTTTCCGACCATTTCCGCGATCCTTCCAGGGAATACAGATCGCGGCTGTCGGGGCCAACGAATGGAGAGGAGGCTTCCAAACGTACACCGACCAGGGAGCAAGCGCCTATTTGCCCATGAGCATTGCGCCGGACAGCTATCTCGGTACGAACGGGACAAGATTTTTGAAGCTGGATTCATTGCACCGCCGTTTAAATTGCTGGCAACGTTCTTTCGACTTGCTTTTCGCCGAGCAAAGTTCACGGTGTGACTCGATATGCACTTTAGATTTGGAGCTGTGTTTATTTCTCTTCACCACTTGGTACGAGCTATTAAGCAAGAGCAAAATAAACACGGCACCGTCTGCTGGATCCTCGTTTCAATTTCAGGCTATTCGCTAACAGTTGCCCAAACACGCAACGCGAGGTTGACGGTCGTCGGTGCTCCGAGGTATCTACACAGAGGAGTTGTGATGGTGATTTCCCAAAACAGGCTTGAACAAACGATAGACCCCTTCCAATGGCAGGTAAGCACTCGCAGCGTTCTCTGATGCCGGCAACAGAAGAAGAAAAAGAGTTCTGCTCACCGACGAATTGAAAAAAAATGATTCGATGACTTCAAAGACTGCGCACATGCACCGTATGACAACAGTCGCTGTTGTCGCTGCAGTATCAGATCGGGGAATATTTCGGAGCGGTGGTCTGCGCCATGGACGTGAACGGGGACGCAAGCACGGATGTCATCCTCATCTCTGCCCCCATGTTTGCGGAGGAGGATCGAGAGGGGAGGGTTTACGCTTGCACCATGATTGGTTTGGTGAGCCACCTCCACATGCTCTTATTTGGGACCCGCCCTCGAAAATCAATCCCAGCGATCCCGACTCATCTTCACGTATCGAGCAGAAAGTCGAGTGTCGGTTCGACTCTCCGGTCGTCCTCCGAGGAGTGCGGTCGCCCAGAGCGCGTTTTGGCTCCTCCCTCGCCATACTGCCCGACCTCAACTCGGACGGACTCAACGACTTGGCGGTCGGGGCGCCGTTGGAGGATGACGGACAAGGCGCCGTCTACGTATTTCATAGCGAGCGAACGGGGATCTCGACTACTTTCTCACAGGTGAATGACAAAGTCGATCAATGACTTGTTTTTCCCGGGCACTTGGTCAAAGTGCTGGCACTCTGTACGCCGTGTCTGTGGAATGATGACCAAAAAATAACAACGCTTTTCGTTGATCGCTTTTCACTTTTGCACTCAACTAGAGGATCGCTGGCTCAGAGTTGCGGTCGGGACTCAGGTTCTTCGGCATGTCCATTAGCCAGTCCTCTGCGGACCTCAGCGGGGACAACCTGCCCGACTTTGCTGTGGGTTCGAAAGGAACCGTCACCTTACTCAGGTACGGGATTCTCCTTTTGTCGCTTCGTTGTTTTACGGTCGCGGCTTCTGGGCAAGTCACACGCGATGACTCGCAGCATTTCCTAACTGTCGCAGCGTTGATTTTATGTGACGCGTTCAAGTGCACGCATGAGAGACCCCCACCCCCACCCCCATCGCCCCGAGCCGAGACTCGAAGCGGGGACATGATCACACTGCGAAGCAGACCTAGTAACCGTCGGCTCACCGGACTGCCCATACAGATCCAAGCCCATCGTCACGGTGGAAAGCATGCTGTCCTATGCACCGATACAGGTCTCGACGAAAAACGCCGACTGTAACAAGCCAAAGAACTTTGTGGCAGAGATCTGCTTTGTGATGATCGCACTCTCCAGCGTGCCAACAGGTGCCTAATTCTCCGGTCTCGGTTAGACCGCTTGCGTGCGCATCACGTTAACGTTTCGACTCCAAAATGTCACAGCCAAGGCCAGAGTTAATTACACTCTGACGCTGGATGCGACCCGCAAGGCGCCCAACAACCGAGGTTACATCAGTGAGGACAACAGAGAAAAAAGCGGGACCCGCATTCTGGATTTGGCAGCGGCACAATGTTTCAATGTCAACTTCTTCATCGAGGTGAGTTGTCGGACGGCGCCGACGGCTCGTTGAAGGCTCACCCGCCTCTCGCTCGTCTCTTGCTCACCGCGCCGGCGTCCGCAGCCCTGCCCGGAAGACGCCTTGAATCCGCTCTACAATGAGCTCAGATTCACTTTTGAAGGCTTGCCCGCCGCCGCCAACGCCCTGAGCCCCAGTCTGGCCGCCCAGGCCCAGACGGCCAACATTCATCCGGTGAGTCGCCTTGTCGCGATCGTGCCTTACCAGCTTTGCGGATCCCTTGCGCGGTTTTTTCACCCGTTGTCGGCTATCCCCAGTTGGCCTTTGAGATCAACTGCGGCCTCGACAAACAATGTGTGGATAACCTCCAGCTGGACTTCAATTTTAGCAGGTAAGACGCTCGTCGCACGTTGCGAGTTCTGCTTCTGCCATGCTGGAACCTCTCTCATGGCGGAGCAGATCGTCGGAGGTCCGAGTGGGCATTGACGAACTCTTGAACGTCACCGTATCTGTGGAGAACCTGGGGGAAGACGCGTACAACGCCCTCGTTGTTCTTACGTACCCGGCCGAGTTCTCCTTCAGGAAGTTTGCCGTCTTGCAGGTAGGCGTCGACATCAGCGGGACTTCTTCCGCTCCGGCTACCTGCGATTGTGGATTTTTCGTAAAATGGTGGTGCTTTAGCTTTGAGGAAGATTGTGGCGGTCCAATCCAAAGCGGCTTCTTCAGTTCTAAATTTTGAGTGTGGCGTAACTGTGGCTGTGCCTTTGGAGGGTGCGCTCACATCGGAGTTGTTGCTCTTGCGGTTGCCCGGCATGACTGCTGAACGGCCGTCGTCTCGCATCTGCCTGCTGGGGAAAGAGCAAACAGGCACAGCTCATTCTCCGCGAAGGCAGAGGCTCTCCTTCTTCAAAGAGATGGCTTCTTTGGGGCCCTCCTTGAACCCGGTGGTCTTTCGTCATCCCCGGCATTTGGACACCGGTGGCCCCTTCTTAAAATCTACAACTGAAGAAGCCTTTTAGATCAATGATCAAATGATCAACAAAGGGGAAGAGTCCGGTCGACTCTCTTCAACGTTTGAGACGGCCCACGACCCGGATGACTGGGAATCGACACAGATGCTAGCCTGGATTTCTTTTCTCCACAAAGGGCCGAATTGAGTGCAACTCCTTGGACAGCGAAAGTGGCCTATCTCGGGGAAAGACAGATTGCACCGTTGACAAGCCCATTCTCAGAAGCAACACATCGGTGAGTTCGGTGCCATGTAAAAATGCCGAGGCGACTTCGCGTTGCGCACCGCACGCCTTTCGAAATGATGACAACATGGATGAATGTAGCTTCCCCCGTTCTTCTAATGGCCGATCGTACTATCTGCGAGAACCATACGTGGCGGTATTCAAAATGCTCCAAATAAATCGTTCTTATCCGCTGACATTTCAGGCCGTCTTTGTGGTGTCGTACGGCATCGAAACCAACAGCCGACTGGACTCCAGAATTTCGGTCACAGCAAACGCAACAAGGTCGAGTTCCTCAACCCGTGCGCATGTTATATGTTGCGCAATTCAACTGTTGTCTCCCTTACAGCAGTAACCAGCGGCACTCGGCTTTAAGCCAACTTTACAAAGAGAAAGACATTGGCGTCAAGTACAGCATTTTTGTCACGATGGAAAGGTGCGTATTTGGACGGTCGTGACAATGGGAGAGGATTCATTGAGCGTACCACTCATCAGACATTTCTTTTCAGTTCCCTAAGCTACGTCAATTTCACCTTTGGAAAGAATGACGTGCAGAAAACGGTCGAGCAAACCGTTCTGGTACCGTAATGATCAAAGGGCTTTTTTTTTTTTGGGGGGGGGCTTTGAGTTAATTTCTTACTTGGTTTGTGTTAGGTTTCCAACAACGTCCGAGCCTTTCATGTCACAGTGGTGATCAGGGTGCCCGTGAAGCTTGGCGAAAAGGACATCTGGGCCAATCTGAGCTCTTTGCAGGTCGCACGTCGCATCGCTACTCCAAAGAGGGCTGTTTGCGCAGACCTTCACTTTCAAGGGTGAGCACTTTTGGTTGACGTGACATCAACTGTCTTCACTTCAGATTCCAGACTGTCAGTACAGCAACGACGAACAAGCCAATGTCTCCGATTGGCGTGGTCACCTGCAAAAAAATAAGATTTTGGTAAGACAAACGGCGCGACCCTTGATTTTGGGCAACCGGTTCGAATGGTGTCCTTGAATGTCCCGCAGGACTGCTCGGTGGCCACATGCAGGGTGTTCAAGTGTCCTCGCTTTATGGGAAGGCTGGAGGGCAAACGGTACAAAATATCAGCCAATATGAGTTCGGCTTGGATCCAGCAGGTAGTGCCTTAGCGTGCGGGGGGGGGGGGGGGGGTCAAGGCACGCAAAGCGCTTTTGTTGCACCGCCCATCTGTCTGCTCTGCTGCTCAAACAGATCGGACTCGACAGGGCCAAGTTCATCTTGACCACCACGGCCAGTCTGGAGTATGACGAGAACCAGTATATCTTCTTTTCGCCATCATCTAATAACGACCCTCCGGCACGCAAGGTAATTTTACGCCAAGAACGGAACGGCTCCGATGTATGGACGCAAATGCTATTGGGAATTTCAGATTGAGACAGAGGTGGAAGTGTACCCTCAACCGGACTTCACCAAAGAGATTGTTGGCGGTTCCTTAGGCGGGCTGGCTATCCTGGTTCTCCTCTCAGTTGTCCTTTATAAGGTGAGAAAATAAAGGCATGAAAAGAAATGGTTATCATCACACATAATAATATTCCAATCTTTTTGTATTCATAGGCTGGATTTTTCAAAAGTAAATACAAGGAAATGATTAACGATGCCGACGGTGCAGACACAGGCGGCCCGGTGCATGACGAGCGCGCACTCACGCAGTAGTAACAAAATTGCTGCCCTTTTTTTGTTTGTTTGTTTTTGGTTTTTTTTTTTTTGGGGGGGGGGGGGTTGTACAGGCTTTTGCTTGAAGCGGCCCAAAACACAGAGATCATTGGTCCTGTCGGCGATGCCCATACAACACGATCAAGAGAATTTCATGAGAACACACAGAATGACATTTGTACACTATTTTGTGTTGAAGAGCTGAAACAAATTGCTGCATTTCACTCCAATTGCCCCACGGGGATAAATAAAGTTTTCTGAATCTGAATCTGAATTTATATGACATCAAGAACATACGTGTTCAAACAAAGTCTTGAAAATATGTCGAGTATGTTTTTCATATGTTAAGGATGCATTTTATTTCATTGTTAAAATGAGTCACAATAACAATAAAAAAGTTAAAAGGGACTTGAATTACTTTGGCTTGACAACATGTTTCCACAAAGCAGTTTGGGACTCCAAAGGAGCCAAATTGTCTCGTAGCGCTTTTTTAGCACACTTGAAGCTCCAAGTCATGACCTGATCAGCGCATTAAGTGCTTTTGCGTGGCGACATTGTATTCTAAGAGCAGCAATGAAAAGTTTCAAGCTGCTCCATGACACACGCGTGAGGCCAGGTAGACGGAGGTCCAAGCCACAGAGAAGGAAAGGAACGAGCACCCATAGGAACTTGGAGCTCCTGCCGAGGAGGGAGCCGCAGGAGACGGCAGGTCGCCGACCGTTTCCTTCAAGAAGCATCCAAAACGCGCCATTTTGGAAAAGACCTGAATGTCGGCAAGGGGGGGTCGACCACTTGTTGCAACAACGGCTGCCAGGAACCAAGATGAGTCTGCCTTGCAGATCAGAGGGCCACCAACATCCCCCTACAAAGAGGATCACGCCAGGGAAGGGCATCATACATGCATCCAAACTTGCGTAAAAAACGTAAGTTCCCTGTTTTTTTTTACATAGTACACTTGATGGGGAAATAAGCTCATCAGAGGTAAAGCCCAGACGGGAGAGTTAGCAGAGAAAGCTGGAGAGGCCACGCTGAGCTGGTTTGGACATTTTCAGAGGAGCAACGTTTGCTCGAAATGGTGCCACCAGGTGGGAAGCAAAGAGGAGATGATGACTGCGGACAGGGAAGGCTTGCAGACAGTTGGACCGAGAGCAGAGGATGCTGAGGACAAGCCCGGCCCGAAGAGGAGTATTTGTTGCTGCGATCCCTGGATCGGGTTTAGCCCAAAGCGAAAGAAGGCCGGAAAAGGGGACAAAAGGAATGCACCTGTTGTAGGTCCAAAGAAGAGGTACAAATGTTCTCCCGATCGGAAGCGGCACTCCCGCAACTGACGACCACAGTTTCAAGTTCTCTTAGACCGGCAGATTTCTCAACGCCTGCAGAGAGGACACAAGCTTGCGTTGATATATTTTGGGCCATTTTGAGAGAATCCAAGCCCCGTACAAATTTTGCACGCCAACGGCGTCCTCACTTGGATCTTCGTTTGCCTGCCCCCAGCCAGCCGTCCAGCACCGGGTTCCGAAAGGGAAGGATACGGCACCGCTGATGTCCAAACACACAGGCTGGAGGTATTCATAGAAGCTGACGTCTTCCCTTAGCTGCAGCACGGCGACGTTGGAACCTTGCAGTTTGCTTACAGCAATATTGGCAATCGCTGAAAAGACTTGGAACTCCTCCACGCCGTTGACAAGTTTTTGTCCCAGATATGCGGTCCAGTCACTGGCATTTGGAGCGGGGCTGTACGCAGCATATATGGCCTTAGAACAAAAGCATTCGAGCGCAAACCCTCTGAATTTGAACAGATCGCGAAATGCGGCACCTCGGTTTTCAAGTCAAGTACGTCACTCAGAGAGTCCACTACTTTGCTCAAATGCAGTACATACTTGGAGAAGCACTCGGCAGAAGTGAGGACGAAGCTTGAAGAGATGAGAGTTCCCGCACAGGTGTACGCTCCGTTTTTGTGGAGACTGACGAGCCAAGGCCACGTTCCACCCGCGACCAATCCACGGTCACTTTTTACGCGATTGTTCAAAGGTGCAGTGCCGCAAACGTGACCTAAATGAGACAAACCAAGAGTGAATGAATGACACAGGTAGTGAGGAAAGACCACAGGTGTAGCATATACAGTAAAAGATGTTCACCGGTGGGACTTGGTAGTGTTGGGCTTGGCGTTTTTGAGATGGGATCCGGTTCTTCTGAAGGAGCAACCTCAGGAGGAGGTGGAGGGCAAGTGGAGTTGCTGTCAACGTCCAGCCCGCCGGAGTTGAACTGCACAAAGCCCGGCTCGTCCGAGCCGATGTGGGAGCTGATCCACGACTGGTAGCGGGACACTCTGGAGTAGACCCCGGGCAGATTGGGCCGAGCGCAGCCAAAGCCAAAACTGCCGATTCCAGACTGGATCCAGACACCATCCTGCTCGCTCACCATCGGACCTCCTGAGTTGCCCTGCCGGCATGCAGCGGAATCGTGTTACTTTTGAAACATGCAAAACCGCTTCCAGAGCCAAGGGGGAATGAGAATAAGTAGTTTACCCGACAAAAGTCTCTCCCTTGTTCCAGGACCCCCACACAGATCATATTGTCTGTGACCGAGCTGCCTCCGGTCAGGCAGTTACACTGTCTGTTTCCCAGAACCGGGACTTGCACTTCTCGGAGCCTTTTAGGCAAGGGGACGGACTCTACAAAGTACAGTGGGAGTAGATTAGACTCATCCGACAAAGGTCATCCTCGCGTCTTATTTGAGAAAATATGACTTTATTGTCCGTGACATGCCTTACCTCCTTCCTGAACTCTTCCCCAACCAGTGACCCAGCTGTCGGTACCATTGTTGAACACACTGCCATTGGCTGCCAGGCACACAGGTCTGATGTCATCGGTGAATGTGACTGCTGAGGAGAGCCTGAGAAGAGCGATGTCATTGTCATGGCTGGAGCGGTTGTGGTTCGGATGCAAAACGATGGTGGCGACAGTCTTGGTCACTTCGTTTGGGTTGCTTGCTAGCAGGTTCTGACGACCAAGGGAAACTTCCCATCCAAAGGTACTTGTGCTACAGCCAGAATGCCAAAGGTTAGCTGGCCAAAGCAGAAGAAATGCGTATGCATTCACATTAGGATGACCCACCTGGAGAAGCAGTGGGCGGCAGACATCACCCACTCTCTGTTAATGAGTGAACCGCCACAAACATGGTGACCACACGCCT
>NW_017805741.1:1196521-1226528 GCF_001891065.2 Hippocampus comes
CACACGGGTCTGATGTAGTCTGAGAACGTGACTGGCGAGGAGAGTCTGAGCAGAGCGATGTCATTGTCCAAGGTGAAAATGTTGAAGCCTGGATGCAAAACGATGGTGGCGACAGTCTTGGTCACTTCGTTTGGGTTGCTTGCTAGCAGGTTCTGACGACCAAGGGAAACTTCCCATCCAAAGGTACTTGTGCTACAGCCAGAATGCCAAAGGTTAGCTGGCCAAAGCAGAAGAAATGCGTATGCATTCACATTAGGATGACCCACCTGGAGAAGCAGTGGGCGGCAGACATCACCCACTCTCTGTTAATGAGTGAACCGCCACAAACATGGTGACCAAAAGCCTGCAGGCTAGCCTGCCAGGGCCAACTTCCCTCTTGGGCATCTTCGCCACCGACAATCTTCTTTGTGCTGAGCGCTGGGCTGCCACACACTGCCAAACGATAACTCATGAGAATCAGACACAGAAAATTTTCAACCGGACACAAGTCATGTCACACCGACGACAAACTCAAATATCTTTTTAACAACAGAACAACATTGGCCATCTTTCGGAAACGGGCCATTGGCGGAGGAAGCACAGTGGGTCCATCCCTAACGGGTCTTGCTCCGTCAGACTGAAACGCTGTGTGTCCTACAGTGGGAATGAGACCAGGATTGATTTACCATTCCCAGTTGTACCACGGGGCAGGGTTCAATTCTTACTCTTGGCACTTTGGGTGCCATATCAAGAAAATAAAACTTATGTGTTCTTGTCATGTTAACCTAGATTGCAATGTATGCTGTTGCTACGGAACGCACATTCAGCACTGGGCACGACAACAGGAGGTGGTCGAGGACAAGAGTAGTTGCTGTCAGCGTCCGGCCCACTGGAGTCGAAGTGCACAAAGCCCGGCTTATCGGAGCCCACGTGAGAGCCGATCCACGACTGGTAGCGGGACACTCTCGCAAAAACCCCTGGGTCATTTGGCCCAGCGCAGCCAGATCCAACTCTGATGATTCCAGACTGGATCCAGATGCCATCCTGCTTGCTCACCATCGGGCCTCCCGAGTCTCCCTGAGAGAAATGTCTGTCAAAAAAAATATTTTGAACAAACAAATAGGAAAGGATAAGCAGTCTACCAGACACGTGTCTTTCTTTCCATCTGGAAAACCAGCGCAGATGATATTGTCGGTGACCAAATCCACTCCGATTAGGCAGCTACACTGTCTGTTTCCCAGAACCGGGACTTCCACTTCTCGTAACGCTCCAGGGAAAGGAATAGGCACTAAACAAGACAATGGCAGTGCATCAGGGATACACTTGATTCCAAATTTGATCTCAGGTGCCTCACCTCCGCCCTGGACTGTGCCCCAACCAGTGACCCAGCTGCGAGTACCATTGTTGAACACGCTGCTGGTGGCAGCCAGGCACACGGGTCTGATGTAGTCTGAGAACGTGACTGGCGAGGAGAGTCTGAGCAGAGCGATGTCATTGTCCAGGGTGAAAATGTTGAAGCCTGGATGCAAAACGATGGTGGCGACAGTCTTGGTCACTTCGTTTGAGTCGTTTCCTTGCAGGTTCTGACGACCGAGAGAAACCGACCATCCGAATGTACTTGCGCTGCAGAGAGAGTGTCAAAAGGTTAGCTGGCCAAAGCAGAAGAAATGCGTCTGCATTCACATTTGGATGACCCACCTGGAGAAGCAGTGGGCGGCAGACATCACCCACTCTCTGTTAATGAGTGAACCGCCACAAACATGAGCAGCAAAAATTTGCACGCTGGCCTGCCAGGGCCAAATCCCTTCAGAAGCATTTAGACCTCCGACTATCTTTGAGTTCACCGTTTGGTTGCCGCACACTGCAAAACACACGACCGCATGAGAACCCAAGTCCATTTCTATGTGAAATGTTCCGAAAATGTCACATTCCTGTCTACATGCGTGATGCAGTGGGGATTGAGACGCACATTCAGCACTTGACATGACGGACACCGTATCTTCGGTGACGGCTGCAGCTGTTGTGAAAGTGCTATACGGTTCTTCAGTAACAGGACGAGTCAGACCGGGACAAGTGTAGTTGCTGTCAGCGTCCATCCCACTGAAGTTGAACTGCACAAAGCCCGGCTTATCGGAGCCCAAGTGAGAGTTGATCCACGACTGATAGCGCGACACTCTGGTATGAACCCCTGGGTTGTTGGGCCGAGCACAGCCAAATCCAAAACTGATGATTCCAGACTGGATCCAGATGCCATCCTGCTGGCTCACCATCGGACCCCCTGAGTCGCCCTGGGAACAGGAAGAAGAAATGGCTGTCAAAACTGATCTCAACACTTGATCACCAAGCGGGGGGAAAAAAAATGAAAAAGTACTCTACCAGACAGGTGTCTTTCCCTCCTTCTAGAAAACCGGCACAGATCATATTGTCCGTGACTAAACCAACTCCGTTCAGGCAGTTACATTGCCTATTTCCCAGAACTGGGACTTGCACTTCTTGCAGTGTTCCACGGAAGGAGGGGGACACTAAATAATACAATGTCAGTGTATCAGGTACGTTTCAGAAATGAGTGCGCTATATTACAATAAGAGTTGAGAAAGTCTGTTGTCTTACTAGGATAGTGCCTCACCTCTGCGCTGAACGGTTCCCCAACCAGTGACCCAGCTGCGAGTACCATTGTTGAACACGCTGCTGTTGGCAGCCAGGCACACGGGTCTGATGTAGTCTGAGAAGGTGACTGGCGAGGAGAGTCTGAGCAGAGCGATGTCATTGTCCAAGCTGAAGATGTCGAAGCCAGGATGTAAAATGATGGTGTGCACATTTCTGGACACTTTGTTTGAATTGTTTCCCTTCAGGTTCTGCAGACCAAGAGAAGCCGACCATCCGAGGACACTTGTGCTACGGAGAGAATTCCAATGGGTGTTAAATGGTGAAAGTAGAAGACATGGAGATGTTTTCAATGTTCTGGTGATGCACCTGGAGAAGCACTGGGCAGCAGACAGTACCCACTCTCTGTTTATGAGGGAACCACCGCAAACATGGGTACCAAAATTCTGCAGACTCGCCTGCCAGGGCCAACTTCCTTCTTGAGCAGCTCCACCCCTGACAATCTTTGTCTTCGGGAGCGGGATGCCACACCCAACAATTGATATGCTGGGCACGGCATCTGTGATTGTAGCGGGACCTTCAGTAACAGGAGGCGGTAGACCAGGACAAGTGTAGTCGCTATCAGCGTCCATTCCGCTGGAGTCGATGTGCATAAAGCCCGGCTTATCTGGGCCGATGTGGGCGTTGATCCACGACTGGTAGCGCGACACTCGCACATAAACGCCTGGATTGTTTGGCCGCGCACAGCCAAAGCCAAAACTCACGATTCCAGACTGGATCCAGACGTCATCATGCTGACTCACCATGGGACCTCCCGAGTCCCCCTGAGGATATCGAGAGGAATCGTCTGTCATCGCGTCATTGCCGTCTTTCGGCAGGAAAGCGGCAGCAGCGGCCTACCTGACAAGCGTCTTTCCCTCCTTCTGGAAAACCAGCGCAGATCATATTGTCTGTGATCAAACCCACTCCATTTAAGCAGTTACACTGTCTGTTTCCTACGACTGGGACGTTGACTTCTTGTAGCGTTGCAGGGAAGGGAAGAAGCACTGAACAAGACATTGGCAGCGTATCAGTTCTACCCTCATTTTGCTCCAATCTTTTATGAAAGAAAATGGAATTTCACCGCAGGTTCAGAGACTCACCTCCGCTCTGGATGGTTCCCCAACCAGTGACCCAGCTGTGAGTGCCATTGTTGATTACACTGCCGTTGGCAGCCAGACACACGGGTCTGATGTAGTCTGAGAACGTGACTGGCGAGGAGAGTCTGAGCAGAGCGATGTCATTGTCCAAGGTGAAAATGTTGAAGCCTGGATGCAAAACGATGGTGGCGACAGTCTTGGTCACTTCGTTTGGGTTGCTTGCTAGCAGGTTCTGACGACCGAGAGAAACCGACCAGCCGAAGGTACTTGTGCTACAGAGAGAGTGTCAAAGGTTAGCTGGCCTAAGCAGAAGAAATGCGTATGCATTCACATTAGGATGACCCACCTGGAGAAGCAGTGGGCGGCAGACATCACCCACTCTCTGTTAATGAGTGAACCGCCACAAACATGAGTCGCAAAAATCTGCACACTGGCCTGCCAGGGCCAACTTCCCTCTTGAGCATCTTCGCCACCGACAATCTTTGTGCTGAGCGGTGGGCTGCCGCACACTGCCAAACGATAACTCATGAGAATACAAGAATGCAGTTCCACATTGTTGAGAAACAGTACACAGGTAATGCCACACTTTGGACAAACACAAACGTCTTTTTGACGACAGAATAGCTGCTTCCAACTAGAAGAGTAGTTGAGCTCTGTACATTACATTTGAGAAATCGTCATAACAACATTGGCCATCTTTCGGAAATGGGCCATTGGTGGAGGAAGCACAGTGGCACCGTGCCGAAAGGGTCTTGCTCCGTAAATACTGAAATGCTGCATGCTTCATAAACATAAAATTCATGTGTGCTTGTCACGTTGTTGTGGTTACAGTGGAACGCACATTCAGCACTGGACAGATCCTCAGGAGGTGGTAGAGGACAAGAGTAGTTGCTGTCAGCGTCCGGCCCTCTGGAGTCAAAGTGCACAAAGCCGGGCTTATCGGAGCCGATGTGAGAGGCGATCCACGGCTGGTAGCGGGACACTCTGGTGTAAATCCCTGGGTTGTTCTGCCGAGCACAGCCAAATCCAAAACTCACGATTCCGGACTGGATCCAGATGCCGTCCTGCTCACTCATCATTGGACCTCCTGAGTCTCCCTGAGGGCGTGGTGGTGAGGACTCATCTGTCACAACGTCGTTTCACATTGAAAAACTAAAGAGAAAATGAGAAGTGGTCTACCTGACAAGTATCTTTTCCTCCTTCTAGAAAACCAGCACAGAGCATATTGTCCGTGACTACACCTTCTCCGTTTAGGCAGTTACACTGTCTGTTTCCCAGAACTGGGACTTGCACTTCTCGTAGCGTTTTAGGGGAGGGGAGAGGCACTAAAACAGACAGCAAAAGTAGAAAAGGTATATTCAACAAACATCATTGCGAGTTTTTGCTTTCCGCTACGACCTAAGAAATACCTCACCTCCCTGCTGGACTGATCCCCAACCGGTGACCCAGCTCTCAGTACCGTTGTTAAACACGCTGGTGTTGGCCGCCAGACACACAGGTCTGACGTAGGCGTTGAACTCGACTGCAGACGAGAGTCTGAGCAGAGCAATGTCATTGTCGAAAATTTGATTGTCAAATAAAGGATGCGGAATGATTTCAGCAACAGGCAGGGCCACTTCGTTTGGTTCAATGCCCTCCAGGTTCCTACGGCCGAGAGAAACGGACCACCCAGTGGTACTTATGCTGTAGAGAGAATGCCAGAGGTTATATGGGCAAATTCGAGGCAATTGGTATGTTTTGATGTTGGGGTGACCCACCCGGTGAAGCAATGGGCAGCGGACAGCACCCACTCACTGTTGATGAGAGTACCACCACAAACATGGCTACCAAACGTCTGCAGACTAGCTTGCCAAGGCCAACTTCCGGCTGCAACAACATCGCCCCCAACTATCTTGTTCCTCTGTGACGGTATTCCACACACTGTAAACACGGCACTTCATTATAATCCGGGAGGACTGGTCCATCACCAAGAAAATGTCTGACTTTTCTCATTGCTTTACAACGCCAGCCGCATCAAAAGTGTGTCTGAAAACACGCAATTTTTTTTTTATTTTTTGTTATTTTCCTGCACCACTTGTTGCTAGCCTAACCTTGAGATTGGAACGACAGTGGTACCATATTTCAAGAAGCTGAGAATAGATGTATTCTGGATGTGACAATGTGTTGGCGCGGGCAGAGCTGCGTGCGGTGCAAGACTAGTCGGAAACACGTTTTAAGTGTTGTAAGGTTTGCTTGAAGCTCCTACTCTAGTTTGCCAGTGGGATGGTGATCGTGACGCACATTCGGCACTTGTCAGGGTGGGCACGAGATCTTCGGCTGCATCCGGTCCTTCAGGAGTGGCAGGAGGCGCACCAGGGCAAGTGTAGTTACTGTCCGCATCCAGCCCGCTGGAGTTGAACTGCACAAAGCCCGGCTTATCGGAGCCCATGTGAGAGTAGATCCACGACTGGTAGCGGGACACTCTGGTATAAACCCCTGGGTTGTTGGGCCGAGCACAGCCAAATCCAAATCTGACGATTCCAGACTGGATCCAGATGGAATCCTGCTCGCTCACCATCGGACCTCCCGCGTCGCCCTGAGGATGCCGCGAGAAATTGTCTGTCATCGAGTCATTGCCATCTTTAAGCGGGAAAGCAGCAGCAGCCGACCTGACAAGCGTCTTTGCCTCCCTCTGGAAAACCAGCGCAGATGATATTGTCTGTGACCAGATCCACTCCGATTAGGCAGCTACATTGTCTGTTTCCCAGAACTGGGACTTCCACTTCTCGTAATGTTCCAGGGAACGGGACAGGCACTAAACAAGACAATGGCAGTGCAGGAATACATTTGATTCCAAATTTGATCGAAGGTTCAGCGCCTCACCTCCGTCCTGGACTGTGCCCCAACCAGTGACCCAGCTGCGAGTAGCGTTGTTGAACACGCTGCTGTTGGCAGCCAGGCACACAGGTCTGACGTAGTCCGAGAAGGTGACTGGCGAGGAGAATCTGAGCAGAGCGATGTCATTGTCCAGGGTGAAAATGTTGAAGCCTGGATGCAAAATGATGGTGGCGACAGTCTTGGTCACTTCGTTTGAGTTGTTTCCTTGCAGGTTCTGACGACCGAGAGAAACCGACCATCCGTAGGCACTTGTGCTGCAGAGTAAAATTGCCCAAGGTTAGACGGTGGAAACAGAAGAAACGTCTCGGATGTTCGTGCGAGCTACCCGTAGAAACAGTGGGCAGCAGACAAAACCCATTCCTTGTTGATGAGGGAACCACCACAAACATGGCTGCCAAAATTCTGCAGACTAGCCTGCCAGGGCCAACTTCCTTCCTGGGCATCTCCGCCACCGACAAGCTTGGTGTTCAGTGGTGGGCTGCCACACACTGGGAAAAACAGGTTACAATGAATCCATGAAGAGAATGTTGAACGGGCTCAGACAAATCTTTGTATTTACACTGAGAGCTTACCATCCGGCTGAGCATGAGACGCTGGGAAAACACAAACACAAAATTCATTCCTTGTCCCAAACAGGTCGGTTGACATGAAATAGCTCAACACGCACTCCTATGAGTGACTTCCTTTTCTGAAAATTTTATCGGCAGATCACCCCTACCAAAAAAATCTAGACTTTGACGATGGAAAAAACGTCATCTTTGCCAATATTAAACTAATGGCCTCTATAAATTGGTGTGCGGTCTCTCATACAGAAATGAAACTAGAGTGAAAATAACGTATACTTATTTTCACCAAAAATGAATTAATAAAATTCATCATACAGTACTAGAAAAAAAATCTATCGCAAAATGTTGGATTAAATTATAGTGTATGAGTAGAATCAGCACTCGCGCATAAATTACACGACACGCAACCTCGGCTTGCTTCGTCTACTTCAAAGTACTCCGTCACCCGATCATCAAATCGACCATATTTTGGGTGACTTTTGAATATTTCGAAGCAGAACAGTACACACAAGTTCAGAATTTCAGGGCGACTTACTTGCCGTGAAAAAGCCGAGCAGAGCCAATATGTTGAGCTGTTGCTTCCAACCCATTGTGAAAAATGCACAAATCTTGCATGGTTCGCTGTAATTAAGCTCGAGTGGGCCCCGTCACCTATTAGGAGGCGAGCTCCTCCCACATGCACAACCACCCCCCACAATTATCATCACTTGCCTTACAATCACCGCTTCCTATGAAGTGAATACTGCAAATACTTGACATCTCAGACAGTTGACAAACAACATTTTTCAAAAGTGACTTTTCTGCCCAGAACGAGGCAATCCTACAGGCCCTTTGAAAAGTGCAGTGATTGACTGACTACCTGCTACTGACATGCCACATCAGACTTCTTCTTGCTTCCCCTCGCTATTCCGCCTTCTCTCCATGATGGGCGTACATTCAGGGGCGACCCACGAGGCACTCTAAAGTTGGCCCCTCCAGCATGAAGCCCTGCTGCTCACACACTGGCCGTCAAGTTAAATGGTCTCCCGTCTGCACACTCTTCCAACTTTCTCTGCGGGGCCTTTCCATGCCACGACGAGGCACTCTAAAGACAAGTCAAAATGTTTTGCATATCCATTTGTCACAAAAGAGTCTCAAATACATTTTGCTACATCTTGAATGAGTTTTACAAGCACGCAGTAATCACATTTTCACTTTACATTTGACCTTTTCTTTTTCAGCCGCCTTCTCCTCGGTTAGGCACTGTGAAAACAACTATGTTGATGTGCAAATAGGGTGTGAGGAAGCAACCGGTTTGGTGTAAACACTATTAAAGCTGGGAGGAAAATGCAGACAGACCTCTCCAAGTTCCTTTTCAGCCAAGTCAAGGTGTGCTTAAAAGAATGCATTCTTTTTCACTCAGTGGCGGGGAAGCTTTGGAGCCAGGAGAGCATCGGATACATTGTACACACAAAAGCTCATCACCTACAACATATTCATTTTGTATTTATTGGATCGCATCGTTTTTTTTTTTCCCTCATACATTCAGGATGGCCCTTTGAGGAATAACTGAAATGGTCTCCATGTAAGAAAAGGTTTCCCCACTTGCATTTTGAGGATCAGAATGGGAGGTCATTTAAGGCACCATTTTTTGGGGGGGATGACCATTAACTTCATATTTGGTCATGCGTTGAATATAAACAGAACGATGAAAGGCATGAAGGCTTCAAGGATTTGTACAACACGGTCAGTGGGTGCAGCAGAAACTCACACACAAAGTTGTCTGGGTGCATTCAGTTGAAAAATCTTTGCAAAGTCCCCCCATTATTGCAAGTGCTTTCATTTCAGCGTGCGTGGCACATCTTGTACTTGACTTGGCTTTAGAGTCGACACAACGTACAGTGCATGTATAGTGTTGCCCTTAAAGAGGGTTTCTCGAACAATCGGATCACACATTCGATACATTGTGTGAAATCAGTCTGGGCGTAAACACTGCTCAAATAATAACTAAATAAATCATGATTCGTCATCTTATTTTTTGCTTTCAGGGCCATGGGTTGGATCAATTCCCGCTATGTTTTGAAGATGGAAATGTTTTTCATTCTCAATTTTAAAAAATCAAATCACCCAAATTTTATATAACGCTCTCATAAATAACCCTGATCTCCCCGACAGACGTAAAAGTTTGTTGCTAAAGTCTACTTGCATACAAATAACCGTACAAGACAGCCTTCATCCCAAAACAACCTTTAGGGATTTGTCGCCATCTTGTGGGGCCTTTACGAAAGTGGCACAAAATATAGAGAGGGGGGAAAAAAGTGTGTGCGTGCGTGTGTTTGCATCAGCTTCCTCGTTAGACTCCACAAGACAAAAAACAGGTTTTAGCTAAAGTTTCATTACCTTTCATCTGCTGTGACTTATAAAATTAGTTTTGTTTAAGATTAGTTTTGAGTCTTCTCACAAATCACAGTAACATCTGTCAACTTTATTATTCACCACTATATTATCAATTGTACGAGGACAGGCAACAATTAAGTTAAAAACAGCTGACTGAATACCAAAAAAAGTGAGATGAATCCTGTTTTTTGTTTAAAAAAAAAAAAAAAGTCTCAACGGGGGTAAACAAAGCAGTCACACCAATGTTGCTGCTTCTGGCCAGGAGGGAGGGAGAGAAGGGGAGGGGGTGTAGAATGAAACACTTGTTTTTTTGGAATGATTATTATCCTGCCTTCTCCTTCTTCCCTTCGATGGCGCTCCTTCGCTTGAGGTTGGTGTAGAGCAAGGCAAAGTTGACGATGTATGTTGACACGCAGACCATGCAAAAATCTCCCAGGACAAAAGCCAGAATGGAGGCGAGGTAGAGCGAGCCGGCCACCGACACCCAGGAGGACAACACCAAGAACAGAGCGGCCTTTTTGGACAGGGTTAGACCTGCGAGAAAAACAGACACACAACTAAGTGAGAGCAATTTTTTGTGTGTTTGTGTCTCACATAAATGTTGTCATATATTTCAAAATTAAGTCCATTCCAGCACTGCAATAAAACAAAAAGAAAGCAAAGACTCCTCCCTACCTTAGATTTGAGCCAATTAAAAGCTCGGATATGATTGTGATGCATCATCACCAAAATCTGACATCACTAGATGAATAAAGTTGGACCTTTTTTAAGACAAAAAGTTGTATTATAACAGAAGTAGAGTCCTATTCCCCCCAGCCCCCCTAGAACAAAATTTGTATTTTAGGGAGAAAGCTTCTACCGTGGTGATACATTTGTTTGTCCCTTTCACAGCTGCAGCACAAAGCCAATGACAAAAAAAAAAATAAAATACCCACACCCCCCAAAAAAATTGTTGGGTATCAGATTCTCTTGCATCCAAACTATTGTGCAGTGAATTCGGGTGGAATGCAGACCAACATTCCGACTTTCGCTTTTTGTTGTTGCTGCTGCTGCTGCTGCTTACAACCGCACACGGTATTTGCAAACTGTCATTAGGAGAAGGCAAACTAACCCAGGCCTAGCTGCAGCGTGTAAAATAGAATTCCAAGAACACTGTTGGGCTGGTTCAGAGGGCTATCTTGGGCAACAAAGAACTGGACCAAGCCAAAACCACGTCCCCATCTGCAAAAAGATAAAAGGAAAACTGTACATATAAATACTGGATGCAAAATACCGTCTACTGAAAAAATGTTTGACATCGGTCAAACATTCTCAGGAAGCGAAGTGGCATTTCACAATTTGGGGTCAACGACTCCAACGCTCTGTCACCAAATGCAAAAATGACACACACACACACACACACACACACACACACACACACACACACACACACACACACACACACACGACATGATTGCCTCCTCAAAATCTTGCAGACGCTAATGATGGAATTTCAGTGGGGGTGATCCGAGATAAGCACGCATGATTTGAATTTTGGCGAGAAGTCGTCCACGAGCTGTAAAACGTGGCAGAAAAAGATGGGTGGGCGGATTCCGGCCACGAGGACCAACCGAGTTAAACCTCCAACACGACATCACCGTGGCCCGTGGGCTTCGTCTTTTAATGTGTGGGAAAGTACAATAAAAACAACGAACAACACCTGGATGTGAAAACTTTGGAGCAGCTGACAGACTCTCCCAAGTCGCACATCGCTCTGTAGTCTGGGTCGTGCTCGCGGGACAATTCCACGTGAAGCGCGTAAACTGACAAAATCAAACCGAAGACGCACAAAAACACGCGCACTGTCCTCTCCCACTTGGGCATGCCTTCTGCCGCTGCCATGTCTGTATCCACGCAAATAAACCACGTCCAAACTTTCACCCAGAGAGGAACAAAACGACGATGAGCGGCTGTCTCGGGCCGGGACGAAAGCGTCAACGCATTTCGCTTGTTAATTGGCTCGTGGGGTTGTAGCCCCGCCTTTTCGCTTGTTGATTGGCTCGGGGTTTCTCAGCCCCTCCTTCGCCAGCTTGTGGACCAGACCAGGGGACAACAGTGGCGTCATTATATTGATTTAGCGAGTTCGAATTAGAAAATATGTCCAAGCAAAAGTCATGAATTTTCAGAATTTCTAATGATCACTCCAATAAGCAGTGTTGTGTGCAGCGTTCACTACTTGGTGTCAAAATAGCTATCCAAATGAATGCATTAAGTGTCAGTGTGTTCCAACTCAACTGTGAAATAAATACATCATAAAGTTATAGTCTCATGGTTGATCATTAAATTGTAAATTAAAAATAGAGCAAAAGACAACCTAGTTTAACAGAGTGACTATCCCGCCTTCTATATTCCTATTGGACAGACTAACTGTCATCACATACCATTTGATTGGCTCGTCACAGGCCAATCACAATGCCACGTGCAGTATTTTTTTCCGTTCAGGGACCTCCCGGACACGCACAAATTCTGCCTCCGACTTGATGCGATGCTTCGAAAAATAACTCCTCAACCTTTTCGGCCATTTGCTGCAGTAACAAAGAAGAGACTCCAAATCAGGCTGGAATGTTGTCGCTTCCGCCGTAAACTCGCCCGTGTAGCAAAACGATGCGAAAGCGAACGCCTCAAGCTCGCGAGTGTATTTTTGTCCGACAGAGGGCGTTCGTGCAAGTTGGTGGCTGGCGCCCGCCGTGAAAGGATACTGTCGAAGAAGACAAAGACAAGGAAACGCCAGACAAAAACAAGACGCTGACATGCTACCTAGGCGTTGAAAAGACTCAATTAACGGACGTTTTGGTGAGTTCGCAAGGTGAACGACCGTCACGTGACGCTGAAACATACCCGCACGGTTGGTTATGTTACGTCAAAAATGACATCGACTTACATTATTTGTCGTTGACAAGGCTACGCCCCTGCCATGAGAGATGGGGAGATACTGTAGTGTAGAACGACGCGGTACGATGCAGTCTTTTTCTTGTTGCTCAGCATTGCAATTGTACTTCACTTGCTTGTATGGGAATTTCAGTTCAGAGAGTGCGTCGTATGTCAAGGTGTCTCCCTCACTACTGTCAACGAATACCCGATTATTTCATCAGCAGGGTCTATCGGTCGTTTGAATGATCAAGGTTGCTTAGCTTGTTATTGAATGAGCCAAGGAGGGCCCGGAGGTACATATTTTACATTTGGAAACATCTAACCACAAACCACCCAAACCAAAATGTCACAAAGTATACATCCTGAAATAATGATGATCTAGTCCGAATTTACTCACAAATCCACATGGTGTGCAAGAAGGAATTTCTGCCCACAGCAACAATTAAGTCATCCAAAACGATGCAACTAATTTGTATTTTACCTTTGCTCACAATGCATCCCTCCCATTTCCACAGAGAGATGTCATCTGAAGAGCATGGGGATGGTCAAAAGTGTCAACCTGCGGCCGTGACGCCTGCAAGCATGACGGCGGGAAAAGGCGATGAGAACCTGCACGCGGTTAGATCGATGAGCGGCAGTACGAACACCAGCACAACTGCCAAAAACTTGGCTTTGCTTAAAAAGCACTCACTGGATGTGAAGTTTGATGTGGGCGAGGAGTACGATGTCATTGAAACCATCGGCACCGGTGCCTATGGCGTCGTGTCATCTGCCAGGAGACGAGATAATGGTGCGGCTTATTTGACATGAAATCAACCTATTTTTTCTGCACAGCAAATGCCCCATTTATTGCAGTTGATGGGTTCCAGACCCACCCGTGATGTGTTTTGGTCAAGGTGGTAAAGACCATACATGTGTTAAAACACATTTCAACTTATAACCACTCACTTTTTAAGTTTTCCTTGAGTCTTGTCTGCATTTACACTTTGACTCGCACAGTTCCACAAATGAGGAGAAACCTGCTTGCTTCAAGCCGTTTGTCACTCCCAGTGGCAAATTACTGTAAAACTGGCACATCAAGCAAAGGAATTAATCTTTGTATCCACAAACATTCCAATGTTCAACTAAACCATAGCGTACAAAGTTAATCTCGAATAATATATTCTCTCTGGGAACTATGACTGTTACTACAAGTTAGTAGGGGACCACCTCTGCCTCCCGTTACAGCGCATCTACATCCAGTATGTTGCAGCCTGAAGTACTAGACTGAATGCGCGCAACTCTAAATTCACACTTACCTGTATGCTCTAAAAATCCACTCATTAAAAATCAGCGAGAGCTCAACTTCATTCACCACAAGCTCATTGTCATTTATGCTTTTCGGAGAAGATGTGCAAGACTGTACTCACGCTTTCATATGCTTGATGTAACTCAGGCCAACAGGTGGCGATAAAGAAGATCTCCAATGCCTTTGAAGTGGTGACAAACGCCAAGCGCACCTTGAGGGAACTGAAAATTCTCAAGCACTTCAAACATGACAACATCATCGCCATCAAAGACATCCTGCAGCCTAACCTTCCTCACTCGGCCTTCAAGTCTGTGTACGTGCTGTTATTTGGACGCAAATGCATGAAAATGCAATGACACAAAAGGTTGAAAATTAGTAGAGATGGCACAAGTACAAAGGAAAAGTACAAATATTACTCGACGTGATGTAAAATGCTAACATTTGGGAAGGCCCATTCCTTTGTTCTTGTTACAATTATTAGCAGAGACTGAACTCCTTTACCTAAAAAAAACAAACAAAAAAGACTGAAACGTACTTCAATACAGATGTAAAAAATCAAATGCTTACTCTTAATGATATAAAATAGCAGTTTTCAAAACTTTCCTTACCTGTCATACTGCTTGTAATAAAGGTTCAAATAAAATGTATGCGCCTGCAATCAAAACATGTTCCCATAGTCTGTAATGCCGTGAGCTAAATAACAAAAACAAAACCAAAAAAAAAGCTGGCATTGTATCAACTGGCTCCGGTTCACTTTCTCTTCTTCCTCCCTTTGCAGTTATGTGGTGCTGGACCTCATGGAGAGTGACTTGCACCAGATCATCCACTCGGCCCAAGCGCTCACGCCGGAGCACACGCGCTACTTCCTGTACCAGCTTCTCCGCGGTCTTAAGTACGTGCACTCCGCCAACGTCATCCACCGCGACCTCAAGCCCTCCAACTTGCTGGTGAATGAGAACTGCGAGCTAAAAATCGGCGACTTTGGCATGGCCAGGGGTCTGAGCTCCCACCCCGAGGAATCACACTCCTTCATGACTGAATACGTGGCGACCCGATGGTACCGAGCTCCCGAGCTGCTCCTGTCCCTGAATCACTACACGTTGGCCATCGACATGTGGTCCGTGGGCTGCATCTTTGCCGAAATGTTGGGGCGAAAGCAGCTTTTTCCCGGCAAGCACTACGTCCACCAGCTCCAGCTCATCTTGTCCGTACTGGGCACCCCTCCCAAGGGACTAATTGGTGCTATTAGAGCCGAAAGGGTGCGCTCCTATGTTGAGAGTCTTCCGTCCCAATCGGCAGTGCCCTTAGCCAAACTGTACCCCCAAGCTGAGCCGGGGGCTTTGGACCTGCTCGCGTCCATGCTCCGATTTGACCCACGTGAGCGAATCAGTGTGACTCAAGCACTGGAACATGCGTACCTGGCCAAGTACCACGATCCCGACGACGAGCCCATCTGCGTGCCGGCGTTTGACTTTGAATTTGACAAGCTTCCCATGAGCAAGGAGCAGATCAAAGAGGAAATTCTCATGGAGATCCAGGACTTTCATCGGAACAAGCAGGGCTCGCGTCAGAGGCTTCAGTTCAGGCCCTTGGTGAAGGCGAACGGCGGCGACAGAGGAGCCGCGACGCAAAGCACCCAGCGTGTCGCTCGGGTTTCCTCGACCAGTCTGAGCGAGTCCACGCAGGTTCCCGGCGAACACAACCAGAAAACCTCACAAATGAGAGAGACCGAGTCAACGTGGCAACGAGGGCCAGCCGAGGTGAACCGGACGTTCACGAATCAAATGGACACGTGTGGCAAGGATGCCGTCAATTTGCCTCGCCTGACAAAAAGCGAAAGCGGCCCGGTCGACGTGGACATGCCCAGCGCCAACTCGGACAGCGGCCAGCCAGAGACCATCGATCTAACCACACCCGTGTCCGGTCACGATGCTGAACCAATGCGGGGCAATGAAGGGCAGGAAAGGCGGCCTCCGCCCAGCCAGAGCCAGCCTTCGTCCTCCACGACACCTTTAGCCAGTACTGTGCCTTCCCTTTCGCTGTCAGCTGCCCAAGCGCAGTCGCTGTCCCACAGCCTCTCGCAGTCCCTGGCAACAAACCAGAAGCCGCCCCACGGTGCCTCCGAGGGGCCCAGGAAAGATGGGGCCATATCAGAAGACACCAAAGCAGCTCTGAAAGCAGCTTTATTCCGAAATAAAGCCAGGGGCGGTACGTTTGTGTGTTTGTTGTTTAATTGTGGCTCCAAAATGATTCTCTTGTAACATTCAACTATGGTTATTTTGAAACAAATATTCGTTCAACATTCATTACTTTTAATGTGGGCTGGATTTAATTTGATTTAGAAAATGTAGCAGGCGACAAACGTTCTTGGTCATAATTTCATTTCTATGATTTCTATTGCAGATGGAGTTGTCGCTGCACTGGGGACAGAGGCGGCCACCGGAGGAGGAGGAACATCGTCGGCCGTTTCCACGCCAGAGTCGCGACGCCCCGTCACCGCTCAGGAGCGCCAGCGAGAGCGTGAGGAGAAGAGGAGGAAGAGGCAGGAACGAGCCAGAGAGAGGGAGAAGAAACTGAAGGAGAAGGAGAAGCGAGAGGGAAGGCGCGGGGACTCGCTGGGCGGGGTCCTGCTGAGTGACAACGACAAGAGCCTCTTGCAGCGCTGGACAAAGATGATGGACAGCCGCAATGACAAATCCCACACGTCTAACAGCGAGGGAGGGAGGACTCGAGACTTTAATGTGAACGCCGCTACGGGTGACAACACTCAAGGGTCAGCCAATAACACACCTGAAAAGGAAACAAAGTTTCCATCTCACGGGCAGCTAATCTCTCAAGTCCGAGCCAGTCCGTCCGGTTTGCTCCAGCCTCCCGGCAAAAACCAGCAGTTGCTCTTTTCCATGAGTCAGAAGAAACCGGCAGATATTGTCCTTGCCGTAAGCGGCTGCGTGGACCTGATGGCCGTCTCTGGAACTTTTGTGAAGAACAACACGCTCAAAGCTCACGACGAGAGCGGCGGCCCGAGCGGGTTCAACTGCTTCGATAATTGGAGCGGACAGCAATTAGAGACCAGGCCATCACAACATGCAAAATCGCACAAGACACCGCCACAGCAGAACTTTCTCCCGACACAAAGTCAAGCTTTGGCCGACTCTCGGACGCAGCTGCTCCCACTGGAGACTTTTTTAACCCAAGGCCCGACCACACTAAGCACCAGCGAAGCCAACGGTGAAATCAGCGGCCACGATCACCTCAACCATCACGTCACGCCCTCGGCCGCTAAGGCCGGGCCCGTGGAGAAGCTGTGTTCCGCCGGTGGGGGCAGATTAGGGCCGCAGGCCCCAAACTCCCTCTGCGAGGCCTTAGGACTCCCCTCGCGGGTTCATCCCAGTTTGGGGTTCACAGATACGGGAGAGCAGGGCCCCTCCATCGCCCCCGACATCCACACAGTAACACTCCAGCTCTCCAAGTCTCAGGTGCGTCAAAGTCCGGGGGTTTCTTTGGGTGACTGCTGTGGCCAATTGATTTAAGTCCGACCTAGAAGCCGTCATTGAGGTGTGTGGGCGGGGGGCAGCTCGGGATGACAAAGGTGGGTTCAATTTTGTGTTCTTCCGTCTCAGGTTGAGGACGTGTTGCCCCCAGTGTTCTCCGTCACCCCCAAAGGCAGCGGGGCGGGCTATGGCGTGGGCTTCGACCTGGACGATCTTCTCACGCAGTCGCTCACAGAGCTGCAACACTGCGACCGAGACAGGTGAGTCCTTGTTGAATGCTACTTACCAAACAAACGTTTGGGATTTGGGGCTTTTGGGTAAATTGTCAGACTTGACTGAAAAATGCCACTTGGCTCTGAAAATATCCCATTGAACTCCATTTTCACCTGTTCAGGTTATTGTGCACTTGTAAATTCATATTGTGAGAGTTGTGTCATTTAGATTTTGCGCATGCAGGATGACGGCAACTTTTTGTTTGCCCTCAACAGTTACGACTCGGCCCCGCTCTCGGCCTCGCTCTTATCCGATTGGAGCGAAGTTCACCGAATGACTCCGGCCGACCTGGAATCACTGCAACAGGAGCTCCAGCTCGGGTCTCCCATGATCCTCACGGATTCCATTCCACCTGACGCCTGACTGAGTGCCCGCGCTTGTCGGAATGTACAAATCGGGAATTTCTGACTGAATTAATTTAAGAAGTAGCCTCAGTTTTTTGAACTGCATTACGAAGCATCTTATTTTTACACCGGTCTCTTTGACCTAACATAACAAAATCAACTGCCAGCCTGTGAATGTTAATGATTAAAATACAAGTTTTTTTTCATAGTGTTGGGTTTTTTTCAAAGCACCATACACAAAATTAGTTTGTCTCTTATCTAAGGCATTCCTAGTCTTATGCGGATCAAACAGTATTTGAAAAAATGTGTAATGATCAAAAACATTATGAGCATTTGTGGCTCAAAGGTTTTTAACTTTACACCACAGTTCCTTTGAAAAATAGTTTTAGCCCAAGAGCCCTAGGCTCACAGTATTGAAATTACATTTATTACAAAAACCAAACTCAATACAGCTCACAGTTGCCATTTCAAGTACAAATGTATCAAAAACATTTTAAATCAAACGTCATTCCTCGACTACACATTTAAAAATTATATTATGTTTCTTGGTGCTTCATGATTTGCAAGCAGAGAGAATTTCTTCATTTGGCCCGGTTTTACCTTCCCAAAAATCTCTTTGTCAAAGCTTACTTACAGCCAACGCGGGACCAGAATGGCAGACAAACAGCCAAGCAGTGCCGCCGCAGACCCCTCTAGCTGGTGGCGGTGAGCTCGGCCGTACAGTCCGACCTCTGGTATGTTGTCGCTAATGAAACTGGAGTAGCTGGTGAGCCTGGCGTAAACACCCGGCTGGTTGGCCTCAGCGCAGCCCAGCCCGAAACTCACCACACCTGCCTGCACCCAGGTGCCGTTCACCATCTGGCAGACGAGGGGCCCTCCCGAGTCACCCTGATGGCAGAGGTACAAGTGAAAACAAATACAAGTCGGGGCACTTGTAATTCAAGGTATCGCCGTAGCCGAGAGTGTACGTGCAGCTATTTGTGTCAACGTAAAGTGCGAATCCAACAGTACCTGGCACGAGTCCCTGCCGCCCTTCCGGTAGCCGGCACAGATCATGTCATACAAAATGTCCACCTGCTCCGTCTGGTACATCTCACGACATGAACCCTCTGAGATGATTGGCACCTGCACCTCCTGCAGAGGCCCCGCCCCTGGCAGCGGGACTGAGCAGAGAGGCACATGAGGAACTTTTAAAATTGCTTACAGCTGTATTCTTGTCCTCGTGTTTTTAACAACGGTGGAGTATTCACCTAAGTTGTCAGTACGGCATTTCTCCTTTAACCTACATTTTCTTTTTCCTATTTGTTTGCACCTTAGAATGTCCTTAGCATGCAACATTGCAAATGCTCCCCACCCCCACAAAATAATACATACAAAAAAATAGGAAGCGAGCCTCACCGCTGTTGCGGATGTCCCCCCAGCCGGTGACGTAGCACAGCATGCCACCAGGAAAAAGGGTGCCAGAGGCAGGCAGGCAAACGGGGCGGATCCAATCCGACCAGGTCAGGGGGGTGGCGAGGCGCACCAGGGCTACATCCTTACCACTGTGAGGCTCCACATATCCGGACGGGATCACCACGTAGTTGACGCGGTGCGCCGACTGGTGCGTGTTGAAACTGTTCAGGTAGTACCAGCCGGCGTAGATGGTGTACGAGCTCACATCGGATGGACTGAAAGGAGATTAGCAATGTGCACTCAATGTGCAGCTCTTAAAACGTAATCAATAAGAGAACTGTGTCCAACATGGTGCCTTTATCAAGCGACAAGCCCTTTTTAACTGACCTTTAACATTTATCGAGCAAAGACATTTTAAATTAGAAAAACCTCACAGCACACAGCCAAAAGGAGGTCATTTTATGAACACTGTATATTGCTTATCAATAGACAACGTGAGGCTGTATTTCACAGACTTACCTTGTTAACCGTGTACATTGTACAAGTATATTGACAGATGCTTTAAATTGTCATCTGGTGAACATCAGTGCCCACGAGCTAAACTTGTTAGGGGATAAATCAATAAACTGCCTATGATTAAATAAATGTTCTTCTCATCCAAAAAGGACATCAACACATTGCCACGGATGCAATTTGAAGATCTCGGGTGACTACGTATTTTGAACTGTCAAAATTTCATATTTTCTCCAGACGAAGAGGGAAAATGGATGAAATGAAATTCCATACTTGCCAGGAACTTGGACAAATAAGTTTGTGTGCATGCGTGCGTTCTTACTTGGGGAAACAGTGAGCGGCTGATAGGATCCAGTTCTTTGTGATAATGGAGCCGCCGCAGACGTGACCATTATCTTTCTGGAGGCCAAAGAGGAAATTGTAAAAACTCTTCCACACAGTGAGTCACGTCAGCATCACAAGCAGATGCATCCAATCACAACAATACTTTTCACACCACTTGGAAAGGCACACACGGTAAGAAGGAGCGGTGTATAGGTGGAAGAGGAGCACCTGTGGCTAGTCTACTGGGACCCACCTGTACAGATACCTGCCACGGCCACACCCCATCCACGGCGTCCATCCCTCCCACAATCCTGTTCTCCTGCAGTGTCGGTCTCCCGCATTCTTCGGCGTACGAGAACAAGAAACCTACACGGCCATACCAAGGATAGTTTAGTTTTTTATTAGGAAAATAAAGAACTCTTACTTCCCTCTGTAAAAGCCAAACACGACAAGAGATCGATAAATACAGAGACAGATCACCTTCAGGATGTAACAAAACAATTACCTGTATTGCAGCTATGTTAGTCAATGACACATCACACTACCCATTGCATTTTAGGAATGTGTTTCTGAAACGGTGACTTATACATTGGAAGATAAAATGGGTTAATTTAATAATAATAATAATCATAATACTCTTTCATAGGCTACTGGAGTGGCGGTCTTAGTCATAGTAGGCGTCTTTCCTCGTTCAATGTCACTTGTATTTTCATACAACTTACAACCAAACCCCATAATCCTCATTCAATGGTAAAAAATGTCCCGTTTCTGTTTTTAAACAGCGGATTTGGAGAGGGACAAAGAAAGTGACATGGCGACGACCAGGAAGATGCGGAGGGGTGCACTCACTTGCTACGCCCAGAAAAGTGGCAATCAAACGAGACTTTAGTGACATTTTCCACGTGTTTTTCGTGTCACGGGTCGTAGTCCAGCCCAGACAGAAGCGAAACTCAAACAGCACAGGCGTTGAAATGAGTTTAAAAAAAAACAAAAACCTGGCAAATGGCGTTCATGTACGACGACCTTCCCACCCGGCGACCGCTCAACGAGCAATTGAGCACAGTCGTTCTTTGAAAGAAAGAAAAAAAAAAGAATGAACGCTAACTCCCGGTTCTGTTGGTGTTGTTTCGTAGTGTTGTAACATCGAGTAACGGGGCCAGACTGAATCGGTTTCGGCCACATTCCACAGTAAAACGTTAGCGCTCAATCGTCAAGCTACCTGTTTGAGCGGCGGACCAATAAAAAGTCGCCTTCAGAGTCCACCTGAGCCAATGGAATTCGAGGAATGCGAGCGGAAGCCCCGCCCCCGGAAAAAATCAAGGGTCAGTGTGGTATTTGGGTCAAAATAAAGCTATAAAGTGTCCTTATCTCACCCAATTACAGTCTGTGTGATAAGCGCTTGATTGGGGAAAACAAGCTACGTTATATTATCTTTCCTGTCCACAAAGAGTCGAGTGAATACTGGTGCGTCTGGCTGCCGCTGCTCACCTGCAATTTTTAGTGTCTTTTATGGTTGACTGTTTACTGTCTTCATACAAAAATCTTTACACTCCAATCCCCAATCCATTTTTGATTTTAAACCCTCAATCGTCATACGACTGTTTTCAATTGCGTTGTCACAGCATTGTCCTGTGCGTCCTCGGCACAGGAAGGCCCAAGCCAGAATCGAACCCTGGACCTCTGCACTGTGAGGCCGACGTGCTAACCAAGTGACAGCCTGGCTGCCTGTGTAATGATTTAATTAGATTAAATCAAAACCGAGTTCCCAATTTAATGATCCTAACAAAAAAGAATGTATGTCCCCCCCCCCCCATATACCTGGAACAGATAAACGCAATTCAAGCTTGTAAGTCACCGTCTCACTGTTGCATCCTAAATCTCCCTCGGTGGGCTTTTGCGAAGGAAGATGACATATTGACGATTTTGCTCTGCGGGTCACTTCCTTTATTCACATGACACCAAATGCGTATTCATTGTGTCTGTCTTTAAAGCTGTCTCTCTCTCTGTCTCTCTCTCTCTCCCTCCCTTTCTTTTGCTCTCAGCCCCTGCTCCGTCGCTCGGCGGCTCTCTCGTGCCCCCAGGCAGTGTGTCTAGTTTCACAGAGCAATTGAAGGTGACAGGGACAGAGAGAGAGGGAGGGAGGGAGGGAGGGACAGAGGGAGGACACATCACACTGTGGCCTGCGGCTACACAACAGTAGCGGAAGAGCAAGAGATGGAAGTGGGTGGGATGGTGGGTGGGGGGCACCAAAGGAAACGAGCGTCCTCATCGGGAATTCCATAGCCAGGTAAATAACACAACAAGTTGGAATTAGTGTGCCACGTGGCCACAGGTGAGCCGTGATTGCGTCAACACACGCGGGCGTCCTACTTGCTCCTCTTACTCATTTAAATGTGACTGCATTACGGGAGCCAGCCCGTAAGAGCAATTATAATGCACTCCCGTTTGTTTTTATTTTAACGTCTTGATGAATATTTGTCGTGGCATTGTAACCATGGCGACTGCCTCCACACGCACACGTCGTCCTCCCCCCACCCCCGCCCCTTCCGCATCCCCCCTTCAGCGCCGAAAAAGCAAGGGATGGTGAGGGAGAGAGAGAGGTGACAGGAATGAACTAACAAGATGCACTAAAAAAAAAAAAAAGCATGTCCCGGAGCTACATGAATCTTTGCAGCGAAGCACGCGCCGTCACACACACTCACACGCTCACACATTATTGCACTCAGCACATAGGGATCACATAGGTTAGGCCACATTCCAACAACTGGAACACAATAGGATGCTGCAATGAGTTGAGAAGAAAGGAAAAGGTTTAGCTTCTCAACCTCTCTTTACTTTTGGAACAAAGTCTATTTCATTCATTGTCCGCTGTTGAAGAGTTTGGCTATCTCGCTCTGTTCAATAGCTTGCAATTTAATCAACGAAACTACCGCTGCCGTCCAATATCGCATTCCTCTGCTTCTCCTGCAAAGTGGGTAGGATGCGGACCCTCCGCCAAGGCTGAACGATCCTAATTCGGAACAGGACCTCCTGCATATGCCTCAATGTTGTCGTCATCATTCCTTGTTTAGTGAGGAAGTTCAGGAAAAAATTTACAAAAGCAAATTGAAATTTTGGTCATGCACTTTGATCCTGATATCATGTCCTTATTTTTGGGTGGGGTGCAGACTCCCACAAAGATCCATGGCTAATTATGTTACGGGGATGTTCCCAATTTGGAAAAGTCCGGCGGCTTTTGTCGCTGATCCCCATCTGAATTCTCTGTGGCGGTGTTTTTGTGTTCAAACTGCAGATGGTTACATTTTATACACATTCAAGGAATAAAACGACCCCGTGACTGCATAGTTGATGTTGTAATGACGGTGGTCATTTTGAGGCCGCATTTGGTGTAAAAGGTTTGACAACCACCGGCCTGCTGTACGGAAGGTCTTGGCAGAGATGACATGACTCGATCACGCCATGCAAAATACTGTCCAGCTCCAAGAATATCTTCTGGTGGGTTTTTTTTCCTTTGTTTGGAGAATGTTCTATAATTTGGAAGTGATTTAAGTGAGTGAGAAAGAGGTGGAAGAGAGCAACGTGGCTGGGCGGAGGCGGCCAAAGAATAGGCGAGCATGAAAGAGAGAGGGAGCGACAGAGAGAAAGGGAGCGCAAAGTCTTGTCAACCGGAAATAAAACAAGCTGGCACCCTCCCCATCCCCGAGCCCCCGCACCCACCCCAAAGTCACATACTTCCTCTTCACTCCCTCCATCTTCCAGCAAAGAGATATATTTAAACCAGGCTTCCACGCCGCTTCCTGCTGCATACAAACCGTCATACCTGCGTCATGAGGCGCACCTCGTGTCAGGCCTTCGCCTGGGCCTTTGTGCGTGCGCGTGTGTGTACCATTGAAGCAAAAATAACGTGAAGGGCCTTTAAGAAAAATGTCTATTCATTTTTTTCAATCGAAAATCACAGTAAACTCCAAGTACCCTGATTGCTGGCTCGACGCGTTGGTGTGCGTGTGGCCCAGTGTCCGTAGCTTGCGCTTCATTTCGGGCTGACATGTTTTTATTTATTTTCACCGTCGGCTGTCAACTAAGCCCTAAAAGGCTTTTTAAGAAGAAAAAAAAATTGTTTTCAATGTTCACGCAGACTTCACCTGTACTTCAAAGGCATCTTTCATTGCTGTGCTTGAATGACGTCACACCGCGCACGCTGCACACATCGAAGAGGCCCAAACGGGACCGACACAAGGGCCTCGTACCGCATCTGTTAGTTGTGGTTATTGTGCAATTCGATCACTTTCGGAATCATTCACTGAATAGCTTCGCTCGACTTGCTGATCAATTTATTCAAATATGTTCGTCGCTAACGATTGACTCGTTACTGTGTTTGCCTTCTATTTTGGGCACAGTATCATTGTAGATTTGAAAAGATGAATCATCACCTTGATGTCATTTGACACTCCCTCAGGAGAATGTGCGATTCTCACCATCGGGACTAAATAATGGCCGATGATGAAACACGAAGTTGCAGGTTTATTTCTCGATTTTTACTCTGCTCGTTGCAATCAAATTCAAGACATGCGCTTGCGTATACTCGCGCTGCACACCGCAAGGCAAAGTGAACCACATCTCGCACACGTGACAGCCAAATTCATCTGCGTGCATTTTGTTTCTTTGACGATCGGGCTCCTCACGTTGGTGAATCGGCTGGAATGAAATTAAAGTGATACATTGTTTGTTAATCCCGTAAATTTGGAGAGACCGTAACAATCCCATTGCTCGTGTCATCCATCGTAATTGTTTGCCCTTCTAATGACTCGATGGATCCCGCTACATCGGTATTGTCAATATTTTCAGTTCATGGGAGTTCGAGTGCCGACCTGCACTCAGTCAAGCAAACAGCGTCGTCTCCTCGGTCAATATTGGCACGGCTTTTTCATGTGGAAATTGGGCTTCCTCGTCATGTATTTCTCCTCATCTGCGTCCCTCCATTCTGTGCGCCTCATGCTGGACTCTGGATGCGCGCGCCTCCCCTCCTCCTCTCCCTGGCATTAAGTTCAAACTTGACACTGATGTTGACTCACTTTGTCACCCCTCGGTGGCCCTCTACCTCCTTTCCCCTCCTCTCTCTCGCTCGCGCTCTCTCTCTCGCCATCGCTCCGAGGACAAGAGCGCCCGCAGACGCATTTCTCTCCAGAGCACCCCCCCCATGCTACCCCCTCCCACACACACCACCTCTTTCTCTCCGTCGCTCCCTCCATCTCTCCTCCACTCTCGCCTTTACGCACACAGTATTGTCAACAAAGCTGGAGAACAAGGGACGAGGAGGCAACAGGGGAATCGAAGTACACGGGACCCCCGGCGTCGACCCACCTTGATGCTGTGTAAGTTGAAAACTTGACTTACTTTTTTTTGGGGGGGGCGGGGGGTTGTTTTCCCCCCGAATGGCTGTCGTTTGGAGATGGGATGATGCGTTGGAAATATAACGTCGGTTCTCGAAGGGCTCGGCGTAGGGATGGGTGACCTGTGACCTTTCGCCGTTGTGGGCACTTGGTTGTTGTGGTGGAAAGTCAGTTCTTGTGAAACCTCCTAAAAACGAGGGGAAGGAAAAAAAAAGAAATGAGGTCAAACAATTGAATGAATGCATAGGCTGCCGCACTTTCTGCTCTTCTTGAAGAGGTTTCATCAAAAATGGACATTTAGGGATTGCAGTCAAGGTTTCCAGACCGAACTGGATTCATTTGGGCATTAATTGTTGAAGGACAAACTTCAGCTCTTTGTTGTCCTTTCATGCGCTTCAAGAGAAGCGCCGTGCCTGTGCGCATGTCAGCATCCAAATTCAGCATCTTTCCATGTACTTGTGTGTGTGTGCGTGCGTGCGTGCGCGCGCGAGCATACATGCTGGGCGTTATCAGCGAAGCTAAAAGCGTGTAGCATAATAAATGTCATGGCTCTCCGAGTGGCTTCTAATGTACCTTGGTTCCCAAAGGTATACCAGCATTCCAATGTATAACACACACACACGCACGCACACACAACGACAGCCGGCATGTAACTAACTCCATTTCTGTCTGTCATGGTGAGGCTAATTCGCCACAATGCCGGCCATGTGTGAACTCATGCGATATGAACCCCTCCTTCTTTCGCTCCTCCTCCTCCTCTTCGCTTCTTCCCTTAGGAGGAAGAGGTGGAGGATCGAAGGACAGCGCGAGGAGCCCAAAGTGACAGGAAAAGGGGGCAAGCACGCACACAGCAGGACCGCTGCCTTGGTCTTCATGGTGCTTGGGACACTTGGAGTATGTATGAAAAGTTAACCATGCTGAACCTGCAGAGCGGTTCCAACTGGAGCGGGCCCAACAACTGGTACCATGACCCCACTGGTGTACAAACTCAACACAGCACAGGTGAGAGTTAAAAACCCCAAGAAAATCCACATTCGATTTCCTCGCGACCGACTTTCCGTGGCTCTCGCCGCACCGCAGTGTCCGAGGGCTGCCTGCTGGATGCGGAGGGCGGCATGGGAGGCGACGCGGTTGTCGGAGGCGGAGGAGGAGGAGGCGCGGGCCGAGGGGGAGGCGTGCCCGCGGATAGGGACGAGGGCGAGGAGTCTCAGCTGAGGCTGCAGCTCAAGAGGAAGCTGCAGAGGAACCGCACCAGCTTCACGCAGGAGCAGATCGAGGCGCTGGAGAAAGGTCAGGGCACGCCTGCGCGCCAACCAAACGCCGGCATTGTTTTACGGCCAGTCACAGGACGACACACAGTGCCGAATGAATCGGTGGCCTGGATACAGCCTGGATTTTTGTTTTTTTTTTAACCCCAATTTTAACCGAAACGTTTGACATTTCTGGGAGGAATGTTCGCACCACGTGGCCATAGCATTGTATTGTGATGATATAGAATATAAAATGGCGCTGAACACATTTATCTGAGCACCACATAATGTTCGTGTTATGCAACAACTGCCCAATTCAAAACAATGGGAAACACTCAAGTCAGAGTTGATGCTTCTAATATGGTCAAGACACCAGTGGGCAGAAGCGCTTAAACTCAAATGATTATTTTTTTAAACGCATTAATACAATCCATCCATCCATTTTCTGAACCGCTTTATTCTCACAAGGGTCGCGGGGCATGCTGGAGCCTATCCCAGCTCTTTTCGGGCAGTAGGCGGGGGACACTCTGAACCGGTTGCCAGCCAATTGCAGCATTAATATCATTCTCCGTGAATTTTCAATTGTCCCTTTTGGGAGGGGGTGGGGGAATCCCTGCAAGATAGCAAATCCCGTTGTGATTTCTGACTTTACAAAAAGTATCCATTCAAAAAGTATTTTTGTCGCTCAGAAACAAGTGAGCGCAATCAGCTTTACGCCAGAAGAGCCCCTGAGAGTAGTGTCATTCGATTGTACTGGTGTATCTAATAAAGGGTCCGGGGAGTGTGTTTTCCCTCCGTTTGCAGCAATGAGCCCTGATTGCTGTACACAGATGATGAGATCAAATTAAGACCACAACTATATCCTCCAAAATGGCCTCTGGCCGCATAAACAGGGGAGTTTGATCATGCATCATTACTGTGCATGCGTTATGCAGTAAGATAAGTCAGCTGTGCACACGCGCAGGCACGCGCACACACACACACACACACACACACACACACACACACACACACACACACACACACACACACACACACGCGCGCGCGTCGGCATCAGAACGCCACCCTTGACTGGATATGGCTGCAGCGGGCCCTTGAGCGAAATAAGGACGCAATGTCCACTGCGCAGCCGAGTGGAAGTGTATCACTGTGGTCACTCTGCGCAAATGACATTAATGAGGTACACTGACCTCAGCGCATGGCCACGGCACAATAACAATCATGTGTTGACACAGACGCCAATTAGAGCAATTTGCCAGACAGGTTTAATTCGTCCGGTCCGTGTTGCTATCTTGTGCAATATGGATCTGTGAAGGACGTGTTAAATGGCCAACCCAGCGATGGGCAACGCACAAGTACTGACCTCATTTTAATGAAATCGTGTCGTCTTCAAGAGATCACAGGGAGAACAAAACTGGACGGTATGATGAGGTATTCATTCGGCAATACAGCGGAGCCTCGGTTTAGGTGCGACTCCGTTCACGGCAACTTCGACGAATGAACTCCATTCTTCGGCTCGCATTTTAACGCACTGTCTTGAAGTAAGTGACGACGCAACCTTGGATACAACTCGGCAAAAAAATGGCGCCACGTCCCACAATGTAATGTGGTTATTTTTTTTTTGTTTGTTTGTTTTTTTTTTCACTATAGGGTACACTAATAAGATCCAGTCCAATTTTATTGGCAAAATCTGCGGGTCACAATATTAGGGCCACCTTTTGGTCCGCCTCAGCAATTCTTGTTTCCCCCCAAAAAATATAAACAAACAAAAAAAAAACCCACGAATAGTAAATATGATTGTATCCACTTTTTTCACATGTATCTCTGATTTTGAGTGCGCCTCTGAACCTACCAATGTAACCCTGATTGCAGCAAATCTGAAACTTGCCACTTCTTTAGAATTAGCGAGGCTGTCCCTTTGGATTTGCCAATTCGGAATTTGATGAAGTCACCGAGGAGAAAACATGTTTGATGCCAGAGTAAAGGTTTCGGACCACCAAATGTCATTGCTGGTATGCGGGGTCCTGACTTTGGTGAATAAGACTTGACAAAACTCGAACCTGTAGGGATTTGCCAAGTCGGCCTACTTTGAAATCAAAAATGCTTAGGCAGCTTCTCAACACGAATCCTTTCGTTTGAACTTTCGGCGTGTTCCATCACCATCAATAATTTAGATAAAGTGCAACGGATAAATATTTCAAAAATGGTTGTAAGGATACATCGCTCAGCCTCCTTGATTTGTGTTTCCCACGGAAAGTTGAATTAGTCAACACCGATACGACGCGGGGAATTCAAAAAGATGCAGTGCGGATGGCAGCTGACAAATACAATTTCATAACAAACGTATTACCTTTGAGACGCATCCACAGTTTTTCCTAAAACACCCACGAGATGTTCCATTTCCTCCGCAGAATTTGAAAGGACGCATTACCCGGACGTCTTTGCGAGGGAGAGACTGGCCAATAAGATTGACTTACCGGAGGCCAGGATACAGGTGAGCAGACCAGAACCTTCCCTTTCATGACAACGGGGCTGTCAAAACAAGTGCTGAGTGCCACTTTGTCATTCTTCAACTAATACTTGAATCCAGCTCCACCAAGCAATTAGACAATGCTTTGTTGTCGTTATTTGAAAACAAATGCTACGTCACTGCTTTTTGTTGAAGTGATGAGGCAAATAGCTGATGCTTTTGGGGTGGGCAGCAGCCCCCGCACACCCCTACAATAGATCGGCCCAATCTATTGCAGTGAAGAGGATCCACGGTTCATGTCAAAGTTTGATTGTGGGTTCTGGGTAAAGATTTTCATCATTTACATCACTAAAGTAGACAGCAGAAATGAATGAAGTAAAATTCACTCATCATTAGCTATCTACAATATGTCCTGCTCATCTAATGACAGTACTTACGTCATTTGTCGGAAATGGAACAAAAAAAAGGTCACCGTGTTTCGGAATCGTCACTTTATGTCAAGCCTATTTATTATTTTGAAAAGGAGTTGTAGTCGGACGTGTTGTCACCACGGGGCTGTGGATGTTGCTTTTTTTTTGTCCGAAATAGCACTGTGTGGCAGGTCAAAATGTTATTTATATTAAAACAATAATAATAATTAAAAAAAAAAAAAAAAAACAAGGCAGCGTTCTGTCGCTTCTTTACGATCATCATCAACATCATAGATGTGATCTCGTGATGAGATGACCCCTCTGCTCGGCCAAGGTGTGGTTCTCCAACCGGAGAGCCAAGTGGAGGCGGGAGGAGAAGCTGCGCAACCGAAGGAGGGCGGGGGGAGT
>NW_017805741.1:1228233-1243860 GCF_001891065.2 Hippocampus comes
ACAATAATAATAATTAAAAAAAAAAAAAAAACAAGGCAGCGTTCTGTCGCTTCTTTACGATCATCATCAACATCATAGATGTGATCTCGTGATGAGATGACCCCTCTGCTCGGCCAAGGTGTGGTTCTCCAACCGGAGAGCCAAGTGGAGGCGGGAGGAGAAGCTGCGCAACCAAAGGAGGTCGGGAGGAGTGACTTCCTGTTCGCAGAGTCAAGCCCCCCTAACGACTTCCTTTAACACGTCCGTCTACCATCAGCAGCACGGCAGCAGTTCGGGTAAGCTTAATTCCCTTGGCATGCAAAAAAAACAAAAAAAAACAAAAAACAACGCTACTTTGACTTGTGTTTGGCTGGGCCAAGTACAGCCAGATATGGCCCTAGCTTGAATGGCGCCCTCTGGCCTCTGGCCCATTTGTACAGATTTTCAAAGAGTCCTGTGTGTGTGTGTGTGTGTGTGTGTGTGTGTGTGTGTGTGTGTGCGTGTGTGTGTGTGTGTGTGCGCGTGTGTGCGTGCGTGCGTGCTCTCACTCTTTGGTTTCTCCTCTCCTGCAGGGTCCATGTTGAGTCAGGCTGAGTCGTCGCTACCTAGCTACAGCTCGCTGTCAGTCTTCTCATCTGGAGTCCAGGTTAGTCCTGACAACTGCATCCGCACGACTTCATCCAAGAGCATACCTGGATAGATAGACAGATATACAATCAGGAAAACTACAATTTGCCCTCCTACCTCCTCCTCCTAAATTAAAACATTCAAGGTAAATTGGATCATTTCCCACGAGCAGGCAATTATTCAAATAAACAAGACTGATTTCTCTGTGACCGCCAGTAATTGCCCGGTCTTCTCCTCCTCTCCCTCTGCTGTTTACCTTCTCAGTCCATCCCTCCGCAGTCGGCCTCCTCGTACTCTTGCATGTTGCCTCCATCTCCATCTGCCCCACGCAGCTTTGACTCATCAGCATATTCCTCCCCTCACCTCCAGACTGCACCTTCGGCCAACTCCAACACCGGTGAGTACTTCTGATTGATTGGCAGAGCCGGGCCACGCTTCCAACGGGCCTAAGTAAAATGAAATCATTGGAACACGCTATTCCTGCCAATGATATTGATTATTGACAACATATACGCCAAATATAAACTCAATTGTGCAGCACCGTCAGTTTTTGACAATTCCCTCGAGTGGTACACATGCGCCCTCTAGTGGGATACAAAAGAATAACTGCCGAAATACAGTTCAGTTCATTTGCATTATCTGTATGAACTGTTTGTTTCTTGACGTACAGTAAGGTTCATAATCATCTTGGTAACTGGCAGGATGAGGATTTTTAAGAATGGTACTTGGTAGATCTCAGCCGACGAAATAAAAAAATAAAGCAGGCCAAACTTTATGTATTCACTGTAAAATTGTCCTCTGGTTTGTTACTTTGGGTTTAAAAGACCGCAATTGCAATTTGCAAAACTCTTTTGTGGTAATGTAGTGAGTGAATACAGTCTATTTAAAAAAAACAAAAACAATAAACAAGTACATACAAAGCAAATACAGTACTGAAATCAGATGTGTCTGAACAGAAGGTCCTAAAAGGTGACCAAAATGTTTTCATAAAAACAAATATAAAGTTGAATTATTAAAACTGTGTACAAATGGAGAAGTGTTGAGTTAAAAGGAGAGAGCGAGAGATAATTAACTACCTAAATTCAGACATTTAAAGGGGGAGTTTGCAGTTTTAAAACAACTTAGCCATTAGTAAGACTGAGCTACCAGTAGCACTGTAGACAGGCCAAAGTTAGCCAACGCTGCTACGTTGATTAAGACAGACTATAACATTTAAACGGTCGGGTTTAAGTTGAATTCTTCTAAATGTACAATCTATTATAATTCAAAAAGAGGTGATAAACTTACCTGTGGAGCAGAAATGTCGCCAATTCCGCATTGCTTCTGAATCCTCTCGGCCATCTTAGGTTCGTTTGCTGTGTTCTGGTTGCTAGTCTGAGAAACAGTCGCAAACAAGCAAAGAACATTTTCTTTATTTTCCACAGGTATTTGTTCCAAAATAGTTTCCTAAAAGCTCCTGACAAACTCCCCGTTTATTATTAGTCGTAATATAATTATAATTAGTATGATTATTTTATGCTACGCTGCACTGTTAATTGCTCTTGTAGGCCCCCTGGTGGTCAGATTTTTAGTTGGTTTATGCCTTTTTTTTTTTTTTTTTTTTAAATAATCTTTATAGTTGGTTTATGCCTTGGGCCGACTCTATTGATATGGTATTAGTGGACATGCCTCACACAGACCCCCCCACACACACACACACACACACACACTCACACACATTGAGGTCATGCACACTGACTCCGTCTTTTTCCCACTAGGCCTCATATCACCCGGCGTCTCAGTGCCGGTGCAAGTTCCAGGAACCGACCCGCAGAGCATGAGCCAGAACCTGGGCCAGTACTGGGCCAGATTACAGTGAACGACAACCATCGTAGAAGAAGTACAAAAAAAGAAGACAGAAGAGAAATAAAAGATAACACAGGACTGAGCTTTCCAAAATAAGCTGAAGAAACCTGATATGCATCAAATGTTTACAAACGTATCCAAGAACAGCTTTGGTTACACTAGACGATACTCTACTGCTATTTGCATTGTATTTACTTGCCCGGCAGAGTCGGATTAAAACTAGTGTCGGATTAGATTTCAATTGAGGTACGGACAATTTCACTGGAGGATTCAAGTAAATGCCAGCAAATGTCTGTAGTGTATTGTGAAGTCGAATCACAGTTACTTGTTCCACAAGTGGTAGAAACTACATGCCCATTTGGCTTCAGGTCAATTGAAAACCATCAAAAAACTAAACAGATACACACACACACACACACACACACACACACACACACACACACACACACACACACACACACACATATATACAAAATGAAGGTTCTTTTTGCTCAGAATGCGTGTTTCTGTACATACATCTGCATATGATGACATGTGGACTTTTGTCAGATGTTGCCGGAGAGATGAATGTAGCATTTTATGCTAATTCCTTCATCCAAAATGAACTACAGTATATGCCAAAACACGCAGATACCTAACAGGGATTTCTAGACCAAAAAAAAAAAAAACAACAAATCAGACAAATGGAAAAAATAACGTTTTTATATCACTAGTGAAGCTTCTATGAGCTGCTGACAATCAAAGCTGCCTGCGTCTACTTCAGGCGGACAATCAAAGTGAGGCAGAGAGGAAATACTGTGAAATCATACCGCAACACTGCGATGGCAACATGAGAAACCGTGCATGACCAAACGTAACCATGAGACAATCAGCCACATTGTTTCTGTGCAAAATGCGTCGCTCACTCTCCTCTGACCGCTGGTTTTCGGGGATGTAACTCAGTTTGAACTTCTTGGCGCCAATGTCTTTGTTTGCAATTATTTATTTGTCTTTTCACTTCACAGGTCCTCATGTAGTTTCCGTTGCTGTGTGTATTGTGTTAGTACCGTTTAGCTGCCAAGAGTCAACCCTTTTCGTGAAGGCCTTGGATCCCTTTAATCAAAATAAAACTGCGTCATCCATGCAAGTTCAGCACTCCTCATTTGTGACACGATGGGTGATGAGGATTTTAAGTATTTTAAGAGAAAAATATTCACACTTATTTAGTAGCGTCTCACTAAGATGCTTGCTCAAAGAAAATGCAAATAAATTGTCATGACATCAAAAAGTATGTTGGTGGATGGGAGGAGTGGGGAATGACAAAGGGGGCCCTCACGCAGAGTGCCCCCTCCAAACTAGGACCGCCACTGGGCATACATTCACATTTCATACAGACATGACGCAAACTGGTGCACCATTAGTAGGATGGCGTCGTGTGCCAATGGTATGCATGACTCACACGAGGCCCTGAGGAATTAAAGATGAGGAAGAAGGCGGGGGGATGGAGGAAGATAACACGGCGCTGGGGCACACTAGCATACGGTAATGGGCTTCTGAAAAGGGAACATGAGAGGCCTGAGCTGTGCTACTTCATGCAGCATCATCAATTTAGCTTCGTCAATGTATGGACAGAAATAGTGGGACACTAATATCAATTAAAAATACGAGGAAATGCGCAGTCTCCCTGCCTGTGTAAGAAAAAAAAATGCACAATCGCAGGAAGGAAGTGGTGTTCTTTTCAGGGAAAAAAAATACATTAGAAAAAAACAATATTTTCAATAGTTTTGAAGAACACAAGTCCCAATGTTACAACAGAAAATACTTTAAGTGGAGCGTCATGAGAAAATAATTGTAATAATTGTGAAAAAATGCTTTGGAAAATTCAGCATCATTTTAGTGATGTCACAATTCCCACAAAAATGGATACAAAACAGTCGACACAACTGTCACATTGCATATTTTGTCATGGCTACGTCCAAACTTCACAAACATGGCAATTTTACGATATGAATACCTCTTGGTAATAGTTTGAACGCAGTGCGAAGCGAGCTCTTCTTTGCTTCCCTTCAGGGGATCCCGTCCACAACTGCATACACCTTGAGACCACCAACAGGCCACTGGTGGAACTGCAGGCGGCCAACAGAAGGACTGTGACAGATACAGATTGGTACAAGACACAGTAGAGGTGTTGCGGGGGTTTGCATTTCAAAAAGCGTATTCCAACCAAAATCACAATCATCTATATGATTATTATTATGTTCAGGTTTTATTCCTTTTATGCTGAGCACTGTCAGAGAAGTGCCGTATAATGACCAACGTTTTTATCATTCTGGTTGTAGTTTGCAGCGGTTTTGTACTTTCATACTGAGAGCTGTTTCTAATGAGTCTGAATGATGAAAACTTGGGTGGGGTGTGTTCTGGTAGTGAGCTGGGTTGTCCCAGCCCAGATGAGTTTGAGTCAGACAGGGGTGGGGGGGGGAAGAGAGAGAGAGAGAGAGAGAGAGAGAGAGAGAGAGAGAGAGAGAGAGAGAGAGAGATGCTTTATTGATTAGCCCATCCTAGTCTCAGGAGAGCCGACTGAAGCTTCAGAGGAGACCCCACGGTGAGCGTGTTTGTTTGCTTTTTGTTGGCTTTTGTGGGATCTGTTTATTTATTTATTTATTTATTTATTTGCATTGCAAGCAGTGTGATGGAACTGATTTGGATGGTTTTGACTTTGGCTGCGTGCACATCAGCAATGCCCGAGCAGTACAGCAGAGCAGTGGTGAGTGTTGATCAAATATGTGAATGGGACCGAGATGTATCATCAATTCTGTTGGTACAATGATGATTCCTTGATATTGACAGAATTCATGTGCAAAGTCTGTCTGATACTTTGGTGAAATCAAGTCACCAAAGTATCCTCAAGGTAAACTGTTTTGCCCACAACGAAGCGAGCTTGTAAACCGCTGCATCTGACAACTGAAATAAATATCATGTCCCTGAACATTGTGGGTGGCATTGTCGAAAAGGGGTCATTTGCAACAATGCGTTTGTGGTTGACGGCTTCCTTTCAACTATACGCTGGTGGCGGAACCAGATGGGGAAGGGCTCCTTTCGAAATCACTTCTAAGAGATGCACATCTTTCCTGTTTCGACAGAGATTCATGAACACATCGCACCGATCAGTTTATTTCAGCCGGGATTTCACTTATGGTGACAGCCCAACGCGACAGCAATTCAGCAACCCGCTCAACAGGCACACAATCGTGCAATATTAAGCCGTGCCGGGAACATCGTTCAATCACACGTGGGAAAGGAAGTTGAAATCATGCGTCAACAGCGGAATCACATATTGTTGTTTTTCCATGTAGCTATGTTTTGCTGCGGTAATCATGTTTGGAGGAAACCACGTATTACCGCAAGTTCCTCTTTTATTCCTCCTCTCGGTTTTGCCCTCTGCAGGATTGGTTGAGCAGGTATGGCTACCTCCCTCCGCCCGACCCCCGGACGAGCAAGCTGCAGACCAAGGAGGGCATCGAGAAGGCCATACGGGTCATGCAGAGATTCGGCGGCGTGCGAGAAACCGGCGTACTCGGTAAAATGCTGCTCACGTGAGGCCTCTGGCTTCCCGTTAGCTTCTGTACCTCGACGCAACACTGCGTCATGCGGGATGGGACGCAAAACAATCCCACTTCCCCCTCGATGCAAATATTGACATCACCGCTTCATGATTAAAAAAAAAAACATGTGACCCACCAGGTCGTCATGGGACTTTTCCACACCGCCACAACCGGCCGTAACGCGCGTGAGCACACGCTGGCTGTTAAGTCAGACCTGTGTTCCCCCGCGCCGCCTTTCCCGGCCGTTCCACATTTCTCTACATCACATGCATACACCCACAGCTGACAAGGAGGCGCTTTATCGCAGTCACGCCACCTGACGATGCAAAGGGGAGATGTCTTTTCCGGACGTAGGTGTAGCTAGCTAGCTAAATGCTAATGCGCCCTATAACCACGAGTGACAAGTTAGGCGCTCAACTTCTTTTGGCGTGGAAGGGCGACCTGCAAAATGTACGAAAGCACGACGCCAGTACCCGCAGCTGTATTCCTTCCTACCAACCTGTAGACGGTGAAACGCTGAAGCTCATGTCCACACCACGATGCTCCCTTCCCGATATCGTCGGGGGTGAGGACATGTTGAAGAAGAGGAGGAGGAGAAGAAGATACGCACTGTCAGGACTTAAGTGGCACAAGAGCGATCTCACGTGGAGGTGTGTTACAGTTAATGCGGAGGAGAAAATCAATTGCAAAATCAATGCTCACCAGTCACCAGTGTGTTTCATTTGGAGTCCTTTTCTGAGTCCGTTGCCTGCGGGCTCCCTGTCCAAAGGCAAGGCGCTGACGGCCCTTTTGTTTCAAACAGAGAGATGAAATTGAATTTTAAAGGGGCACGGTGGTACGGAGCCAAATGAGACTCCAAAAAATTCTTAGCATCCATTGACAACTCAGACTTAACTCTTACCTGACATAGAAAGATGTAAGTTCCATTCATTTCAACACACTTCCTTGCCGCCAATGAATCCTTTTGACGCTTTGGCACCATGAATGGACGTTTACGTCGGCTGCAGCTCGCCTGCGACCCTCCTGAGGTTTTCAAGCGGTTCAGATAATGGAAGGACAGCTGTATTGTATGAAACCACAATGCCCTCTGCTGGATCTGACGGGGCACTGTCCAACTTGCCCCGAACCTGAACTCACCAGTTAAGTTTCCCCTTTGCAGTGTCCACAGCTATCCGACGCCGTCGCGCTCCCCCGGCCTGCCGTCCACCATGGTGGACAGCATCCTGACGCATGCCTTCAAAGCCTGGAGTGACGCGGCCCCTTTGACTTTCCACCAGCAGCCGGGCGGCGGCGGGAGCGCGTCAAGCGGCGGCGACATCAGGGTGTCCTTCAACAGCTTGCTGCACGATGACGGGTACCCCTTTGACGGGCTGGGGGGCACCTTAGCCCACGCCTTCTTTCCCGGCAGGGATGACGTGTCCGGAGACACGCATTTTGATGACCATGAGAGATGGAGCTATGGAGGTACGGTGTGGGGGACGCCGAGATCATGTTTCACTCTACGACAGCTTTTGCGCAACATACAGCAGAAATTCCAGGGATTGTTTGGAATGAGCTCATGAAGCCTACTCAGATGCGAGGCATTACGTCTCATGAAATACGAACCCAGTAAAACACTGAGATCCGCACACTCGCGTCAATTCGTGCAGCCCAGAGTTCAAAACAAATATGGTGAATTCGCTTTGTTTAAACTGCAGCTGTTGTGAAAGCGCTACATGCGTGTGTGCGCTCGCGTGCGTTAGCCATTCGTGGACTGAAGTCCCTCCCGTATGATTCCAACCGCAGGGGAGAGCAGCGGCACCACCGACTTGTTCACAGTGGCAGTGCACGAGTTTGGCCACGCACTGGGCCTGTCGCATTCCTCCTCGGACCCGTCCATTATGAGGCCGTATTACCAGGGTCCCGTGGGAGACATTCTCCACTACCAGCTGGCGCTGGATGACAGACTGGCCATTCAGCAGCTTTATGGTGAGTCACCAAGGCCAACTGCTCTTCGAAAAGAAAAAAAAAAAAGATGAAAAGAGAAATCTCTCTCTCTCTCGACGATGTCATGATTTGAGGATGCTGATCTCCAGTGAGTTCCGATGAGTCATCCAATGATGAAGAGGCCCAGTCTAGACGCGCGCGGGCTGCCGCGGGCGTTGCAGGTGTCGGGCAGCCTGCGGCGGTCCATGTTTCACGGCCATTCTTTGTACTTTCGGCGTTTGTCTTGGCTTCCCACGATGATTCACTGCCCCCCTTTGGAAAAGTGGTCCTGAACCAGCTACAATTATTTGCTCATGCGGTGTGTTCCTTTCATGACTTCATGGTTTCAGAAAACACATCTCGCGAATATGTTGGAAACTGTTCAAGTGAAACTCCGGAAACATACAAAGCGCAGACATTGACAGCGTTTGCTTTTGAAATGACGAGGCGGCCGCATCCTGTGTGACAACACCTTGTTCTTTTACAGGCATCAAGGGGGGGCAACAACCAGGAGGTGTTGACCCCAACCTCCCTCGTTTGCCCAGCCCTCCTCCGACCAAACCGACAAAGCCGTGAGTTCGCCGACACCGACGTACAAACTTCTGCTTTGCATTTGGGAAAAATAGATGGATGGATGGATGGATGGATGAAGTCGCACTCAATTCTTTGAGTGATGGAGAAAAAGGCTCAAGTGGCGCTCACTGTGGCTCTTGCGCTCTCTTGCGGATGTCTTTCAAACTCCTCCCAATGCAACACGGCAAGCTGAGCAGCTGGTTTTGGCCTCTCCTCTCCCAGGTCTGACCCTTCTGTCCACGACCGTTGTCACGGGGGATTTGACGCTGTGGCAAACATCAGGGGGGAAGTCTTCTTCTTTCAAGGTAAAGGAAAAAAAACTCTCCAATTCCCCAAAATGTGACGCCCACGTCCCATTTTATCGCTGAATCTGTGGTCTTCTGAGAAAAGGTGCTCATTTCTGGAGGACCACGCGAGACGGCTCCCTGGTGTCGCTTAATCCAGCTCAGATCCAAAACTTTTGGATGGGATTTCCTCCGGGGACGAATAAGATCGACGCCGTGTATGAGCGCAAGAGCGACAGCAGCATCATCTTCTTTGTCGGTGAGAAACCTGGCCAGAATTGAAGATGAAGTGGCGTCCCGGGCCGGGGCCAAAATTCCACTTGTACCCGTGCTTGGTTTCTTCCCGCCTTTGTGAATGGGCAGGCTTCGATGGCTTGAGGTACATCCTTGACTCGTAGTCTACCCTCAAACAGGATCTCAGTACTGGGTCTTCAAGGACACGGTGGCCATGAGCGGCTATCCTCGCCCGCTCTCCGAATGGGGGATGAAGAGGAAGAGCGGCGCGCTAGTGGACAGAGTGGACGCCGCCTTCATCTGGGCCCATAACGGCAAGACCTACCTGTTCAGCCAGGGCGAGTTCTGGAGGTTCGACGAGAGTCGAAAAGGCCAGCGCGGGACCCCGCAGCCGGAGCCGGGCTATCCGCGGGACAACAGCCTTTGGACCGGAGTTCCCTCCCGCATGGATGACATCATCAGCTGGGGCGAAGGTACCGTTCAACTCACGATGCGGCCTCACTCGTCCGGATGTGGTCATCGGATTAATCTTGCGTCTGTGGAACGTGAGTCAAGCGGCAAAATCCGCCCGTTTTGATTCATCTCAGGGGGGCGGCCATTTTGACATCATACCGCCCCCTGCTGTCGACTGAAAATGACAACGCAGTGGCGGACGGGCTCGGGCAACGACCGATGGCGGCTCACCTCTTTTCCGGGTTCCGTCACGTGACGTTCGCCTGATGATCCCCGAGGCACTGTGATGTCATTTTCAGTCGGCGGCAGAGGACGGTAGAATCTCAAAATGGTCCCAGATGACTCCAAGCAGGTGGATTTTGCTGCGGGCAATATTCATCATGTTTAGACAAGTGAGGTCGTACAGAAGAAAGATATCATTGTGAAGAAAATGTTGGACTTGACTTCCCTTTAAGTGGTGTACTTACGCAGTGATATGGGGCCTCGTTTCCTGGAAGCCCTTTTACCTCCCTTGAGCGATGGGTTCATTCCACGCATCCAGTTTTGCAAGGGCAATCACATGGCTTCCTCTTTCTCTTTAGGCGATGCCCATTTCTTTAAGGACAACCACTATTGGGTGCTCAAGAGCGGAGGCATGAACCAAGACTCGGTGGAGCCAAAATCCATCGGCGTGGACTGGCTCCGTTGTCCCGTTCCGCCGTCGACCTCGGCTCCGGCCAATCCCGACGGCCCACGCCGATGCCGCTGCGACCTCACAGACGCGTCTTCATCTCTCGCCAGCAACTACCTCCTGGTGTCTCTTTTACTGGCCATGAAGGGATTGGTGGTTAAAATAGCAAGTTGAGTTTTTCCGCAGTTTGCTGTGTGTGTGTGTGTGTGTGTGTGTGCGTGCTCCATATTTCCGTGAATCCCCACAATGTTCAACTATTTTAGACATTGACTTTATTTTTGTCATAATGATCTACCATAAAAGTATTAGCACCTGTATAGTTTGCATACACGGCGTCGTTAAAACGACAAACAAACAAAAAAAACCCCTGCGACATTGCCAATCAAAACTGAGCCATGTTTTCTTGTTCAGCGATTGTTTTGGGAAGTCATTCCAGTATGCAAATGTTGTCTTTAAAGGGTATGGAACAGGTTTTAAATTGCGCCTTATTGACGAACATCTTCGGTTACAACCAACCAAAGAATTCATCGCGTGGCATCGGTGTGGGAGATTGTCAAGGGACGCTTCCTTAATTGCAGGGTGGGTAGGAGCACCGCCCCGATTAATATGGTAAGCCCGAATGAGCACATTAACGACTTTACGAAACAGGAATTAGATGACAACCGAAACACCGTGGGCCGGCTCCTCCCACCCCGAAATGACTTTGTGGGAGGGGAGAGCTCGCTGCAGTTCAAGCCTTCATTTCAGAAACAAATCCACAACAAAAACACCTTTTTCTCTGTGATCAACCCAAAAACACACCGGTTGTCTTTTTTTTTTTTTTCTCACAAAATATGAGCACACCATTTTTTTAATGGACGGTTGACATACGATCAACCTGACAGAAAAAGAAAAAGTTGCAGTCTACATCGCAATCGGACTTTCGAGCCCACAGCTGGTCCTTCAAGTTTTTATTAACCTTCATGATTTCCGGTATTCCTGCATCAGGGAACACATTCACATAGACTTAAGATCATAAATAGTAGGTTAGATCTCGGTGGCAGCTGCCGTTAAAAAGCTTAAATTATACACTGTGTGTGTGCGTGTACACACACACACACGCACACACACATCCCGCATTAAAAAAATGCAGAATTAACGAGACAGAATGTTGCATTCCTTCATTACCGTCGATTCGGTTACTCGCACATATTGGGGTAGGGGAGAAAAAAAACAAACCAAAACAGCCGGGATGATTACGCGCCGTCGAAGGCAGGCCACTTTGGCAAACTGGTTTCACAACTGGGTTAGTAACTGCTCCCCAGGAACAGGCTGAGAGCCAGCAGGGCCAGGGACACGCAAGAGCCGGAGGCGCCGCCGGATCCGCCGGAGCCCGAATTCGACGAACGAGTGGTGACGGCCTGTGTGGTCTGGAGGCCCCTGAAGACGTTGACCATGATTTCCGATGTTTGGTTTCCGATACGCAGCATTGTGCTGAACATGTCGATCTAGGGAGGAAGGCAGGCAGGCATTGGCAAGTTTGCAGGTTGGAGGAATGGGTTTTCTCTCTCGCTCATCCCGCAAAGCTCACCAAGTCTTCGCTGACTTTAATGGACTCCTTAAACACAGTCCAGACCACGGCTTCGAAACACTTGGGTGTCGTGAGCGAGCCCAAATAGCGATAATACTGGCTGCGATCCACTCCATCCAGCAAATCATTCAGGGAGAGTCCTGGCGTCATATTGACAATGTCACCTGAAGACAAATGTTGCTCATTGGACAGGGAACGCCCAGAATGTCGTCAAGTTGGGGTCGGGCGTCGCCTTACCACCCAACGTGATGTTCTGCAGGTAGCTGGTGAGCGTCTTCCAGCTGGCAGGTTGGCCGGTCGTGTTCGGCAGTACCTGCGGCGTACATCGCTTGACATCAAATGGAATCTCGAGGACACCGTCGTAAACGCATGACAATATCTCACCTCAATGAAGAAGCCGAGAGCGGCGACTCCCATGGGGTCATTGACGGCTGCGGTCGTGTTCCCGTTGAAGCTGGACTTGATGTTGACAATGTGCAACTGCGGGCGGAGTCAAAACTTGACACGCTTGCGTGGTTGGGAGACGTGCGCGGCAAAAAATGTCCAGCTCACCTCCATGGGGTAGCGGACTCCATTCACGGCGTGCTCGGAGCCAGGTACGTTGCTGCGGTTGCCCCAGTGCAAGTGGAACTGCAGGCTGTCGTAGGTCTCGGAGAGACCTCCCCCGGAAACCTGCACCCCGGATTTGAAGTTCACTTTCACTGAAAGGCAGCGGGGGAGAGGAAACAGGTCAAAGACTGGCAGCCATTCGTCTAGGAGCCACTCAGCTCAATCCACCAGTTAATGCCACGAGTTTCACCTCGCCCCATTCCCCCCCCGAAAACCCCCCCCCAAAACAACGCAATATAACAGTAATGGCATGTTTCAAGAATGAATAAAAAGAATGAAACCGTTTTTGTCATGCTCCATCAATTGCACGGCCATCGGGCTGCTCCCTCCACCTTGGCCAACTGGGGGCATCATACTATTGTGCTCATGGGGACGTCTCTCCTACTCTCAGCTCATCAGTACGGCACTAATATAGGTTTTTCAAGACAGAGGCTAACGACCATCTGTCTGAGTACCGATACTGTATATTGTCTATCTACATGTGTTGCTGCAGCGCTTAAGATCAATCCCTGCTTTAAAACGCACCACAACATAGATACGTTCGCATGAAGCTCGCGGACTGAAAGGCTCAGATATGTATTTATTTATTTTTTGGGTTTAATGCACAAGGAGTAATGTTTTTGTTTGGTTTGACTTGTCTCAAAAAAAAAAAAAAAAAGAATTAAGGATATTTTCTCGGGCACGGGCGTATTTGTGCAGAAAGCAACAGGCGTGTTTCACTGTTTGGAAGTTGGCTGTAACCAGTTTTGCTCTGAGCAGTCAATCAGGGTTATCAAATGCCGATGTCAATTTGAAATCTGACACAAAGTGCCCCGGTGCTCATGCAGTTTAAGTTACATCGACCAACACGGGCAGCACAGAAGCTGGAATCGGACTCCCCCCCCCCCCCCCCCAAAAAAAAAAAAAAATCGAACACACATCCTGCTGAGAGAGGGAAAAAAAGACGAAAGAAAATCGACCTTCGGGAATAAAATGTTACCATTTTTGTGGAGGCAATATTCCAATTTAAGACGGAAATGAGGGTCAGGTCCTCACCAGTTTTGCCAGTGTTGGTGATATTGTCCAGCACGTTCGTATTGCCGAAGTTTGTGAAGGCGAAATCATTCAGACTTTCATTGACTGTGACCGCCGAGGTCACAATATTAATGGGCGATTGTCTGCTCCCGTTGCAAAATTCCGCGGAAATTATTGGCCATTGGGTGTAACCTGTGAGGAGAAACGAGAGGTATGACGGTTCCCACCGAAGAGCAAAGACAAAGCAAAGATCAGCGGAGATAACGCTGGCTACTTACTGCAAGATGGAAGGTGGTAACACCAAGCTGGTCCAAAGGTGAAAAGGAAATAGACAGACTTAAGTTAGCGACTCGGTCATGGTGCTAAAAGTTGCATTTGTGTGATGATGATGATGATGATGATGATAGAACACGATATCGTATTTGTTTGTTGCCGTTTAGTGCGGGGAAAGACAATTTCCACAGCAGCAAAAGAGACAACTCTTGAATTGAACTGACCAACTTCAAACCGGAATGAACTTTGTTGCCTTGAATTTGGGGCTTCACCCAATTTATTTTGTCCACACGTCTATTTTCAAATCGATATGCATTTGGTTTGAACTGCCGCCTCGGTAAATGAAGAGCACCCTGCTGAACTTGTGCAGCTCGTGTGTTGCTCGGATCATTTTGCGTCATTTCTCGAGCTGGAGGGAGCAATCGGTCCCCGGATAAGATTGAAAGGCAACTCAATTTGTCTCGGGCGGGCCTGCTAAAACGTGGTGGGCATCAGCGTGATATCAGCTAAGACAGCAGAGGGCCAACAGTGCAACTCGTGGAAAGAAATATGGAGCGGCTGAATTCAGAGCAACCATTCAATCGCGGAGATGTGTTCGGACCGAAGAGGACTGCAAAAAGGTCAAGAAATTCTCACCAATTGTGTCGTCGGCACAGTAGACATCCGCCACAAAACTGCAAGCAGCAAAGGCAACGACGAGCCACCTCATCTTCAAAACAATCATTAAAAAAAATAATAATAATAAAATACAATCAAATAAAGTGAACAAACGGCGACACACAACGTAGCGTAATAGTGCGCGCCCCCCCCAAAAAGGAAACTCTCTAACTAATTAAAATATACAAAAGAATCGAACGATGTCACAATGCATGAACTTCGAACAATCTATGGTTGCGTCTCACCTTCAAGGCACCTGTGTGCGCGCAGCAGAACATTTGTGCCATTCATCATTCCTTCCTCGCATTTTATATAAGCCGCGCGTCGGGGGGAAAAAAAAACGCCCGTCTCAATTATCATCACTCCACCATCTAGTCCGTCCCACAAGTTCGTCTTCGATACCAGCGCATTCTTTTCCGCCTTGACATCACATGCAGATTCCATAGCAAGAGATACACATCTATCGCTGTTCAAATGTGATAGATTAGGAAGCCAACCTGTAGTTTGTTAGGTGAACAAAATGAGATGTCCCACAAAAGGATTATAATAAGCCTAATGATTCTTTTGTATTATTATGATGATTATAATCCTTTTGTTCCCATCATTTTACATAAACATTGAGATCACTTGGAACAACAACAGACATCGCTGATGGTGTAGTGGTCCACTCACCTGACTTGCGTGGGATCATTGCTCACTGAGTGATGGTGCAGATATGGGCGGGAATGGTTGCGAATGACTGGCGACCAGTTCAGGGTGGAGTCCGCCTGAAGTCGGCCAAGAGAGGCTCCGGGAACAGCCTCCCATGATTATAATCCTTTTGTTCCCATCATTTTACATAAACATTGAGATCACTTGGAACAACAACAGACATCGCTGATGGTGTAGTGGTCCACTCACCTGACTTGCGTGGGATCATTGCTCACTGAGTGATGGTGCAGATATGGGCGGGAATGGTTGCGAATGACTGGCGACCAGTTCAGGGTGGAGTCCGCCTGAAGTCGGCCAAGAGAGGCTCCGGGAACAGCCTCCCTGCACGCGAGCCAGCACCTTTTGTCTTTCCGCGCAAGGCCCCGGTGAAATATATTCCATGGGAACTAAAAAGGCCGCGTGTGTTGCAAAAGAAGGTCTGCAGTCAGGTTTTGTCAGTCTGACATTGTAATTAAGATTCAAAGCGCCGAGTCAGCGGCGACCGAGTTGGCTCGGGCTTACGTCATGACAAGTCGTTCTCATCTCAGCTGTATTTATAGAGCACTTGAAAACAACCGCCGTTGTATACGATAAGTGTTGTCT
>NW_017805741.1:1244932-1353856 GCF_001891065.2 Hippocampus comes
CCGTCCCCCCGTCCCACACACATTTCTCACACGATACAAGAACTCCCATGAGTGGTTTTCTTCTGCACGCGAGCCAGCACCTTTTGTCTTTCCGCGCAAGGCCCCGGTGAAATATATTCCATGGGAACTAAAAAGGCCGCGTGTGTTGCAAAAGAAGGTCTGCAGTCAGGTTTTGTCAGTCTGACATTGTAATTAAGATTCAAAGCGCCGAGTCAGCGGCGACCGAGTTGGCTCGGGCTTACGTCATGACAAGTCGTTCTCATCTCAGCTGTATTTATAGAGCACTTGAAAACAACCGCCGTTGTATACGATAAGTGTTGTACACGGAGGAAAAATAAACGACTGTATAGCTGAGTGAGATGCCACAATTTGCAACAATGGTGTCTCCGTTCGAATCGAATCTTCTTACGCCTCGTAATCCGCTTCTCTTCTGTAGCGCGTATGGGCCGCTTGAGAATTGGAGGACAATTGAAGCACCTTCGGTTTTTGAGAACGGAACCTTTATTTTATCCATTAAACAGTCATTTGGTTTGATTTGTCCAGCTCATCCACCACCCGCACACTATGAGATATTTTGTCATCTGTGGTGTTTGGCGCAACGCCGTAACAGCTACACGGGCACCTAAAAAAAAAAAAAACATCCAGATTTTAAAAATATCGCGGAATAAATCCATTCCTACAAAATAAAGAAAGAGATTGTGTTTGAATTATAGTTTGACTCCACCTACAGCTGCTGGTTTGGCCATCATGCTCATTTTCGAAGTTCTTCACATGCGAGCTGCGATTCTAACCAGTTGATAGCAAACTTAGCGACATGAAATAAAATGCCAAAAGCAAAACGGGATATTATGATCTTTTTACAATTGAAGGAAATGTTGCATTGAAAGATCCGAGGAAAAAGCTGATCAAATCGATTGCACAATAACCTAAATGCGCCAATGGATTTTGAAGACATAGTCATGAGAGAATTTGCGACTCGGTTCATGTAAGCGTGCTTGAGTCACCACAAACTGGATCTTGTAGCTGATCAAGTAGCTGAAACGTGAAGTCGGCAAATGGAACCTTGCATTCCTGGATATTCATCTTTGTGTGCGCGCGCGTGCGTGTGGAGAGATTCACCCTGGACGAAAAAGAATGCGGTTTACGGGGGAGGAGGGGGAGTACAACCAAAAGCTAGCTAGAAAGCGTTTCTTTGCTGACCTGAGAAATTTTTAAGCGACGTTGCGCATGACGATTGATTCTGAAGGTCCCGAGCAGACGATATTGACACGGCAAGGCTGAAATCTGATTGGACCGAGAACACATCTCGGAAGCGGTGCAAGTCAAAGACAAAGGTGACTGTATGAAAAGTATCCCAAACGTTGCCCTACTTTGCCATTCCATGTACTATGTTTCAATCATTGCATTTGATTTTATGAATTGCGGCCCACACCACCTCACACCTTGCAGAAGATTTATCAGCGTCCGTAACAATTGCAGGTCTTGATATGATTGACCGATCAAGGGCACAAACAGTCCCGATAATTCACCCGCGATCCTGACGCTGACTGCCGCGATCCGCGAAAACCCTTGCAAAACTCTACATCGGATATCGATCAGGAAGTACACGGGAGTTTGCAATCACAGGAGAAAGCCACAGAGTTGGACCAGCGCCAGAAAGAAGATGGCGGGTGCGAGGGCGCCGCCCGTCGCCGTGGTGTAAATTTCCCTGCCGCGAAGACTCTGCGGGGGCCGGAAGACGTCGCCAAAGCCGCTGCGGTTCGGGAACGTGGTCAGCTGGAGGCGGGCGTGACAAACAGCGAGAAACGGGGTCAAGGCAAACGCGGTCTCCGACTTCATGACTGCATCGGTTGGATTGAGTTTGTCACTTGCGAGGACCGAGTCCAAGGAAGCCCTTTTGCAATGGGCCAAATCAGGTCTTTGGACTGCGTAACGCGTCCCGCAGATACCGATCGGCCAAGCGCAGCACAGAATGTTTTCGATTGGCCTTCGCGTGTACCTCAGGCACATACTCTGCCGATCGATATCAGGTTGGCAGGCGCTTGTACATTTCCACTATACCATCGTGCACATATTTTGCAATTACTTTGGAGGCGTTGCTTTGGAAGGCTTCACATGGAGCGGAGGCGACTCGACTTACCCGTCAGACCTGAGAGGAGCTACAAAATATGCTCGCACTTTGCCCAATGGCCAATGGACGGACCTTTGCCGTCAGCGGGCGGTTTTTGCGTCCGAGAATTTCACTTGCAAATCTTCTTTTTCAAAAACTTTTCGGACTGGCGACGGAGAATTCTTTGACATATTTGATCAACGCGCGTGCTCGAAGGCATGCGAACAGAGCGCGCATCATTTTAATCCGATAATTGGGCCAATTGTTTCCGAGTCACATCTCGCACTCACGCCCACATCCACTCCCTTCGTGACGATCTTACCAGGCTGCGATCCACCTTAATCGAATCTTTAAAGACGGTCCAGATCACCGCTTCGTTGCAGGAGGGGGTGGTTAAGGAGCCGTTGTAGCGGTAGTAAGAGGCCAGGTCCACGTCGCCGAGCAGCCCGGCGAGAGACAGCTCCTCCGTCACCTCCACCCGGGAGCCTGCATTGCGGCAAAAACCAGGCGGTTCGGTCTCGTCTGTCCGTTCCTTTTCCATTTCCCGAGAGGACGGAAAAGCAAGAAATGACCTTGCATTGAACATCGGGAGCTACCGTTGACGCTGCACTTGCATATAGAAAAAGAAAACAATCTCTTCTTTCATCATGTTCCATTCAAATGTATTACACTTTGAGAATCCCTTCTCTGTGATGAGATGGACACCCCCCCCGCCCCCGCCCCAAAAGATCTGCAGAGAGGCGAGTACAAATGGAGGATACCACTAAATGCGCAAACTGGAGAAAAAAAATGCCCCAGTTATCGGGAAACTAAAGCCGTACAAAGATGTTTTTACTCAAAGGCCACACACACACACACACGCACCCAAATACAAGGAAATAGTTGTACGCACCGATGCTTTGTATCTCTGCCAGGTAGCTGCTGAGTGCTTTCCAGGAGCCAGTCATTGACTCATCAGACGAGTCATCAGGGGAGTCATGGGACTATATTGAAAATTGTTTGTTTTTTTTTTTTTTAAATCCAAGACATCAACATTATTTTAACAATTCAGTGGCTTGCAATATGGCAGAGAAACATGTTTTTTTCTGGACTCACATCTTCATGTTGCTCAGCAGCATCCCGACTTTTGGGAATTGTTGCAGCCTAGAAAGAAAATGCACCATTTGTTGTGACATCACTGAATCTGGAGCGTACAATGAATAAGTACCCCCCCAAAAATTGGGGGGAACACAACCAAAACCTTTGCAATGTGCAGAAGGGAAAATAGCACTTGAGCAAAAACATATGGTGGGAAAATAATTGATCAGAATTTGGAATGTTTCACTTTGGGGCGAGTGGGGTGTGCTCGCTTTTGTGTCATTGTCCCGCCCCCTTCCGATTGTCACACGTTACCTCAATAAAGAATCCCAACACCGCCAGGCCAGTTGTGGTGTTTACCGCCTCCTCCAGAGTTAAATCCTTCCTCTTGTTCACTATGTGCACCTTCCAAAAAAAAAAAAAAAAAAAGAGAGCGAGAGCTGTCAGAAAACAACAAATGTCAGGAAATGTTTGGGATGAGTTTTCGAAGCACCTCCATGGGGAATCTTTTGGAATCGAGCGTATGCTCGGAGCCTTCCGAGTTGGGGTTTGAGGAACCCCAGTGGAAGTGGAACTGGAGAGCGGAGTAGACGTGACCCAGGCCCCCGCCGGACACCTCCATCGCCCCCTCCTTCAGTACAAACTTGACTGAAAAGGGAGACGACACACAACGTTGTGAATGAACATGACAAAAGCGACAGGTGTAGCACATGGAGCGGAATCGTCGCAGCGCTGAATCGAATGGTTGCATTTTAAAACGGTCGACGCCCCCTCACCTCGCGAGAAACGTATCCAGTGGTCTTTGGTGAAGAGATGCACGCCTTTATTTTGCTTTTCTTACTTTGTACGAGCGTTACGGAAAGAAATGTTTGGTTATGGCCGGGTTCATCTGTTTCTGTCGGCAAAATATGGATGAGTGTGCCATTGCATTGCATTGGGGGGGGATAGCACTCATTTGCAAGCAAATACAACCGTACCTAATGTTACGGACGACGAGTGGACGCTCATCAAGATTGCTAGCGTGCTTTCCACGAAAAAAAAAAAAAAAAAAAAGAACATGACGAAGATTCATTGATAGGAGACTTTTGGGTGTTGACACGACAACCGCAATAATTAAACCTCAGTAAATTCTAATTCTTGTCAAGGCAGATTTTTTTTTTTTTTTTTTGTTCCCGTACTGTCGCTAATTACTTTTCGCACTTCCAAACCATCATCACAAGTTTCAGATGAGTGGGAGGAGCATTTTGCAACCTGTATGGCCTGTATTTGTGATGTACTCGATGACATGTTTGTCGTCAAACTTGGTGAAGGCGAAGCCGTCGAGGCGCTCGTCCTTCACGGCTTTCTTTGCTTCGATGTTGACCGGCGACTGGCGCTCGCCGTCGCAGTGCGAGTTGGGCAGAAGGTGCCACTTGGCAGGACTGAACTCTGGGGACATGGGGGGGGGGGGGTTGGGGGATGATGAGCCTTCCCACTTGGGCTAAACAACCATCCTGCGCTCGGCACACGCGGATTCGGGCGACTTTGATGACGTCTTACCGCAGTTGTCGTCGTAGCACCAAACGTGACCTGAGGGAGGAGAAAGCAGGGCAACGCATTCAACTCTTTGATGAATGTAAACTTGAAGACTTGTCTCGATAAAGGTTGGGAAACGCTGAAATATCAGAAACGCACGACCAAGTTCAAGGCCCTGTAAAGCGAAAGTCAATGTCTTGGGAGATTTGACACACCCTTCTAAACCCTTCTGTTCTGAGAAAACATTGGCAAAGACGTTGGGAAGCGCCGCGTTGAATTGTGACTTTATCTTCCGCGTTCCAACTCACTGGGTGGGAGAAGAAGAGCGGCGGAAGAAAACACTTGGCGTCCGTGGAGGTCTTGCACCGGGCGGTAGACGTTGGTGAGGCCCGTCTTGAGCGGAAACTGTTGCAGCTGAAAGCAGATTGGGAGGAATAAAAGCAATGGGAAATGGTGTCAGCATTGCGCAACAGCTGTCAGAATCCATCGAGCCGCGTGTCACTCACACGTTAGCCGCTGACTTTGGCGAGCCAAGCGAACAAGAGGGGAACGCACGTGAACAATCGTGTGCTTGGACGTGCGCGATAGTTTAGCCATTGACTCAATTGTTTGGTCTACAATCAAGACCTTAACAGAGGCTTCATTGAAGCAAACGGGCAACTGATGTCGGAACCGCGTTGTGGATGCGCTGCCCCTGAAAGTATCAATTGAGCAACAGTGTAACAAAGCAATCAAGACTGCTTGGTCTACAATCAAGACCTCAACAGAGGCTTCAGTGAAGCAAACGGGCAACTGATGTCGGAACCGCGAGGTGGATGCGCTCAGTCATCCGCCGCGCTGCCCCTGACAGTATCAATTGAGCAACAGTGTAACAAAGCAATCAAGACAAGTCTCCTGGTATGTAAACCTTCCTTTTGTCTCGGACTTTGGTTGTTGACAGAACACAGAGGGGATTTCAAACGTGCCGCAAGAAGGCGGCGCACCGGTTGAGGTCACACTGCCCCCCCCCCCCCATACAGGTGTGAGGACGGCTGTCAACATCAGAGGATGACATGGATGGCATCAGGATCTTATCTTTTTGTTTTTACCCACATCTTCACATGGAGTCGATCCATCAAGATGGTTCTGAAGTATTGTCAAAGGGTGACATGAACTCAGCACCTGTCCGGATCAAAACACATGCGACATGCGTGCAAAATATTTGGAGAATCCTGCCGAGGCGGCATCGTGACGCCTGTGAACAGCGCAACGTCCGCACAGTCACGGCTTCCAAGGTTGAATCCGGGCTAGTCTTCCTAGTGGCCCAATTTTGCCCCTTCCGAGCGACGTGGGACGCCAGACCAGCTTACGCTACCTTCACCATCATTTTTGTTTTTTGGAAAAAAGATCATTGGGAGATTTGACTTGAGTTTTTCAAATTCCTCTAACAGGTAAAACAGAAGAGAAAAACTCCCACAAAGATCAAAAGTTGCAGTTGTTGACGCAAGTTGTCACTAAGCTGCTAGAGAGAGAGAGAGAGACAAGCGCAACGCGGCCTCTGGCTTATCACCAACTTCTGTCAACGCCCAAAATAAGAGCGGTTGTACCTGCTGGGAATGACGCACAGCAATCAGCATTAGCGTGCAAATGAAAGTTCACGACACTGAAAAAACTGGAATGGAGCCAAGATGAAATGACAAAATATGCCAGGACCTTGTCTGTGTGCCAAGCTATAGCTTCTTATTTGGTGCTTTTTGTGCAAGAGCATTTTACTTGCTTTCATCACCACCACCACCCCCCCCCCCACACACACACACACACACACACATTGACCAACTGAAGCTATGGCGTGAATATTCACCGAGGGAAAATAGACAAATGCCCGTCCCTCGTTTGCCAACAAATGGGCAGAAGACGAGCAAAAAAAAAGGAAGGGCAAAGAAGGAAGCGCGGGCCGCCGAGACAATTCACACATCGCCAAATTAGCGTCACATTCGTGTTGAAAAAGCGACGTGGACCATCTCTTTTGGATTTTCCATTGACCGTTCATTCCAAAATAGTCAAAGCCATCCGGCTTAGAGTTGGACTAACGCCCCCATTTGAAAAGGCGTCGCATCGGCGGCGAACGTGCCGTCGTTTCTTGCCAGCACTGCAATTTTTAATCGAAGCTCTCGACCCACTTTCAAAATTGCACGCAACTGCAAATGTTCATGTTGGTGAGCGGCATGAGTTCAGATGCTTGAAAGAAGGCCGGTGGAAATGAGGCCACGTTCAAATATTGCTGGTGGCCTGCCATGAGTGGGATACTCACCAGAATTTTATTCACGCTGATAGGCTCCTGAAATACCGTCCAGGCTACCACTTGATGACAGGAGGGCGTGGTCAGCGAGCCCATGTAGCGGAAGTATTTGGTCAGATTCACATCGCCGATGAGATCGTCGATGGAGATGGCGTGCGTCACGTTGACTTCGGTGCCTGTGGGGAAAGGCAAAATACCCAACGTCAGGTTGCCACAACAATAATGTCAGACGACAACGCTCCTTGATCAAATTCTTGTCTTGTTTTGTTTTGTCTGGAAATATCGGTTAAAAAGAGTCTTTCAAGAGCTTCGGGTGCGATTCGGCGGCGCAGCCCGTGCCGGCCGACACGCTTCTTTCTGCAACGGAGTATGACGGCGCTGATTTTCCAACCAAAACGGGTGCACTCAAACGTATCTCATCAACGTGTTTTCACTTGATACTATTTCAAAGCAAAACAGCCAAACACTAATCTTGTGGTGGCAAAACGAGGAACTGATTGAGTCAGACGACACTTAGCAGAAAACTGAAGCGCCCAAGGGAGTTACTTGGATTGCTCTCAAGTTATTTTCAGCGCTTGAACTTGGTTGGCAATGCATACGAAGAACAGCTCACATCGGGACACTCCAATAGTAGCAATACAAACGCATTTTAAGAACGTTGTGCGTCTCCCAAGTTCTTCCAGGAGATATCAACTTCAAAGGTTGGCTTTTGAAAACGCTTTCATATTAATTTGCTGCGATGGCAAAGGGCCGAACTTGAATCCCAGTGACGGCTTTTCGAAAAATGTGCAGCGCCTCATGATGGCCAAGGAAGGGTCAGATGATTGACATGTTTGCAAACATAATAACCCGTACAAGTTTGTTGGTTTGTTGTTTTTTTTCAAGCCACTTGCCGCACCTGTGTTTTTCAGAAGGTAAGAGGTCAAGGCACTCCAAGGATTTGACAAATTTTCATCTTCGGTCGCCTAGGAGGGACAGTCGTCAGCAAGTTGAGTGAGTCGGAGGCTTTCGGGAAAATTGCCGCTTAGCCGCACAAACCCTGATGAAGAAGCCAAGAACGGCGATGCCGGCTGAATCTTCCAGGGCTTGCGCTACTGACAGACCTTTCTTCAGACTCACAATGTGCATCTGCGAGGAAAAAGGATCATTTTCGCTTCAAAGTCTCGCAATCGGCAAGCGCTTTCAATTCCTTCAAAACGACCTCCCGGAAGAGAGTTGCTGGACCGCATTTCGCTGGTCAATGTTGTTTGGCAGCATTTGCAAGTTGAGGTGTGACCATTTGATACGGAGATCCAATTTGGGGCTGGGGGAGTGGGGGGGTGTTGATTCATGATGAAATGTGTTTCATTTGACAACGTGAATGAACTCGTTCAAATGCGGCATAGCGCCCACATATTAGATAGATATTATATACACTCGTGCATACAGTATGTCTATCAATCGATTCAATGAATCTTGCACACGCCAAGAAGAAACACCGTGGATTCCAAAAGAAAACTAAATCGAAAAAAGACTAAACTGATTTGAAGCATATAATTCAATGAATCTTGCACACGACAAGAACAAACACCGTGGATTCCAAAATTAAATCGAAAAAAGACTAAACTGATTTGAAGCATATTTACGGAAAAAAACCCCAAAAAGAATGATTAATGAAAAACTAATGTCAAAACAGATTGAAAGACTAACTGGGGAAAAACCCCCCCAAAAAAGAATGATGAATGAAAAACTAATGTCAAAACAGATTGAAAGACTAACTCCAAACACCCAACCCACACCCACACAGAAAAATCTGTAGTGACCCTTTGGATGTTTTTGAAGCCAATTGGATGTCATTTAAATGAGGAGCCCTCGCTCCCTGGCCACGCGCACGCACGCACGCACGCAGCGGGCACCTCCATTGGGTGTCTGTGGCCGTCGATGGCGTGCTCTGAGCCGGGATGGTGCTCGGTGTCGCCCCAGTGGAAATGGAGTTGGATGGTGGAATAGGTGCCATTGAGTCCACCCCCGCTCAGTTCCACCTCATTGTCCTTCAGTAAGAATTTGGCTGAGCAAAAGAAGCGGAAGGCGAGACACACTTTGCGGAACGAACCGACGACCAATTGAAAAGTGGCGACGTCAGCGGAGCTCTGATTGTACCTGTATGTCCAGTGTTGACGATGGCCCTGAAGGCATTCCGAGAAGAGAAGTTCACAAAAGAGAAGCTGCCGAGCGTCGCGTCCCTCTCGACGTGGCCGCTCAGGATGTTGACGGGGGACTGCCTTTGACCCCCGCAGAAAGAGCCGTCCAGATCTTGCCAGTGGTCGGGCGTGTGCTCTGTTCAGAGGGGGCGGCCGGGATGCCGTTCAAAGCCGTTCGCCGTTGCCCTTTTCGCCACTCGGTCACAACTTACTTACCGCAGCCCGTGTAGCACCAGCTATCTGCGTTTGTGGCAGCTGATTCGTGCGGGGGGTGGAATGGAAAAATACAATGACCCTCTGGTGACAGTCCTCTCAAGAAAAAAACTAAACACCGTGAACACTGTCAATAGAAAGCGCGCGTACGATGAGGCTCGTCTCATTTCTAAATAAGGGCCACTTCAGGAGTAGCGATTGCAAATTGCATTTGTTGGAGGAGAAAAGCCAAAGTCCGATCATACGTATGTGCAGTCGATTCCGCCCCCCCCCCTTTTTCTTCAACAGTTGCGATTGGACCCCGAAACGATGATGAAATTCACTCACCGTGATGGATGAACACATTCAGGCACAGCGCAATCAGGGAGCGACGCATCTTCACAGAGAAAGAAACAAGTTTAGTGTGCGCGTTTTCACCCGTCCCCTGCGGCCTTGGCGGTCACGCGCTCCCAATGCGGATGAAATCACGAAGCCCGATGGCGACTCGATGAACATCCCATCGTTCTAGCGCCCGTTTCCATCTGAGTCGCCAGCGTTGCAAAGAAAGCTGACGCGGAGGAGCGAGCATCTTACCTTGGCAATCGGGCCTCGAGCCCCGATGTTGGGAAACAAGGATATATCGCCTACGTGGATCTATTCGGGAACACGAACGCACGCCCAAATGGAAAATGTGTGGCGATCCGGCGATGTGATCGAGAGTGGGAGGGATGTTGAAGGGAGGGGTCCCTCACTGTGTACAATGACAACATTTAACCTGGATGGGGGAGACACGAAACCTGACCAGGGCTTTTTAGTTGCTTTCTTTCTTTCAGGCAGAGCTTTGTTGTCACAATAAAGTGGGGGGGTTGTTTTGTTTTGAAGTGAGACAATGACCCAAGCTGGAACTGGACTCCGTCGTGGAACAACATCCGATAACAATGCTCATTCCAATCACGCCATCAAACTTGATTGGGAGAGTGAGTGCTTTTTGCACACGAGCTGCGACGCAAAGTGCATGACGTGAATCCAAATCAAGCAAAAACGCCCAAAACAAAACGATTCTGTCTGAAATTGAAAGTGAATGTTTGGGGCGTCGTGACCAAGTTTGGCTTCAAAGAAGAACGGCGTCGGTCATGTGAAGGCATCGGAGGAGTTTACGGGCACAAGTGTTGCTTCGGCGACGGAACGCATTCGGCCTTTTGTCTTCTCTTTGGAAAGACACTTTTTGCACGGTGCGCGGAGGTTGCGTTTGGCGCATTCGGGCCACGCAGGCGGACCTCATGCTTGGACAAGCGTTCACCGCTCACTTGACCGGTTCCGCTTTGGTCAGTGTTGCTTCGGCGACGGAACGCATTCGGCCTTTTGTCTTCTCTTTGGAAAGACACTTTTTGCACGGTGCGCGGAGGTTGCGTTTGGCGCATTCGGGCCACGCAGGCGGACCTCATGCTTGGACAAGCGTTCACCGCTCACTTGACCGGTTCCGCTTTGGTCTCACACAAATGACGGCAAAGCCTTTTTCAAGCGCAATAAAGCCAGTGCTGTCTCGCGCTTCCTTTGAGGCGAGCGCGAGCAATAGGCCGCACAAACAACCGTGAAATCCCGCTAAAGCCGCGTCTTCCAGTGCACTGGACCGTGTTCAAACACAAAACTACTCTTGAAGTTCTTTTGTAAACTGACACCCGAGAAGCCAAACGACACTCTCGGGATTACGCCCGGGCCCAACAACAGGACGGGCGTCGCTTGCGAAAAGGGGCTGCGTTGCGTAGCGTGTCGTGTCGTTCCACGGATAGAAGGGGGACCGAATGAAAGGAAGAGCTCCTATTTCTCAACTCAGCCGTATTTCTAAAACAAGCGCCGCTCTCTCCAACGTGCTGTACATGGAGCAAAGCCAAGTCAGTCAACGACAAACAATTAAACGCCAGTCCGGTGCTGAGCCCAAAGGAGTGATGTGCTCCCTCTTACAAGCACCAGACAACTGAGGAAAACCATCACAAGGTGGAGAAAAAACTGAGGGCATCGCCAATGGGACACGAGGCTAATCTTTGATGCTCTCCGCCTTCCTTTGAACGACGCATCGTTCAGTCGAACCTCGGCGACAGTGTCTCAATGCAAAAAATGTGCCCTAGTTTGGCCCGCTCCCCTCGTTTTCAACTCATCTCATTCTGCATGACCAATCAGCGAGTGCGGGGGGTCACGAGTGAAATTGAAAATCCGATAACCTGCGTCGGATTTTTTCGCAGGTATCCATCCCGGATAAAAGGTGCGGAAACCAGATGCGGCAGATGGCCACCTCCGTGATTGGAACTTTTTGGGAGGACAGTCTTTGAAGTCAGTCACGTTAAAAGCCACGTATCTGACGTTGAGGCGGTATTCAGTGGAACCTCCCTCTGCTCTCCACAACAAGTCTATCTGGTTAGTTTGTACAAACTCCAAAACTTTGTGTTGGTTGTATCTTTGGCCCACATCAGATTAACAAGCTTTCGGAGCGCACATCTGATTGGTCACCACTTCTGCGCAGCCGCCGATAAAATATTTTAAGCATCACACACACGCACACAAACATAGATGGAGGATGGCGAAAACTTGACGCGGCCACAAACGGAGGGCGTTGTGACCGGGGAGGCTGCTCATTTCCATTGTGTGACACATTCCATTCACGGCGAGGATTAGGTGGCGCCTCGGTGCCAGCGTCTCGACGCGCTCTGACATCAAGGCAGATACAACAAAACCGGTTTGCGAAGCACGTGTGCCCACTCGCCACATTTTCAACTCAAAATGTCAGTTCATGAAGCGCTTCGGTGACAGGAACTTCTTTGGGCCCAATAAAGTCACCCGAAGTTGGAATTGTTCAGGGCGCGCAAAAAGCAGAAGTGGATGTCTCCATTTTCAACAAAAAAAAAGACTTACCCGCGTTCTTTTTTCCTTTCCTATAGAAACAAAACAGGAGGAGAGGCATTAGATGCTGATAAAGGAGCGTTAGAGAAGAACAGAAAAAAAAAAACATCAGTCATAATGTTGCAGGAATAACGTGAAATTCTGACCAATATTTTATAAAATATCACCGTATTCTGATCATAAAGTCCTTATTTCAAAAAGTTCCTTTTGCAAAGTGTGCCTGATCTCACCACAGGGTGGAGTGACATGTCTGAGTCAAAACGCCGCCCGGCTGCGCCGACAGCAAAGAGGCCACGGTCCTGAAAAGCAACAAAAGGGCTTCAGTCCTGAGCGGGGATTTGCATTGAATCAACAGGAGAATCGAGTCGATTTACCCAGACATTTGTCTTGTTTGTTTTTGCACGGAAGCCATTCGAAGAAGGAGCCTTACGGAAAGATGGCGGCGGCATGCTCATCCACAAGACCACCTCGAAAGAATACAGGAGGAGGGGATTCAATTCTTACAGAGTGTTTGTTCGTTTGTTAGGAATCTAGAAAGTCTACACACCCCTCTTCAATTGCCAAGTATTTGTGGTCTAGATCAATGAAACCAACATAAATCATTTCCTCACCCACCATTTCTGCCAGCTTATTCTCATTTTCAGCGGCTTCTCCGGCTCGATGTTAAGAGAACATCTGGTCATGAGGTCCCATTACAATGTGATGCATGACAACCTGACGACAGTCACACTGGCGGAAGGCCATTCGAGCCAATGCAATAGATGGCGACTCGATGAACATCCCATCGTTCTAGCGCCCGTTTCCATCTGAGTCGCCAGCGTTGCAAAGAAAGCTGACGCGGAGGAGCGAGCATCTTACCTTGGCAATCGGGCCTCGAGCCCCGATGTTGGGAAACAAGGATATATCGCCTACGTGGATCTATTCGGGAACACGAACGCACGCCCAAATGGAAAATGTGTGGCGATCCGGCGATGTGATCGAGAGTGGGAGGGATGTTGAAGGGAGGGGTCCCTCACTGTGTACAATGACAACATTTAACCTGGATGGGGGAGACACGAAACCTGACCAGGGCTTTTTAGTTGCTTTCTTTCTTTCAGGCAGAGCTTTGTTGTCACAATAAAGTGGGGGGGTTGTTTTGTTTTGAAGTGAGACAATGACCCAAGCTGGAACTGGACTCCGTCGTGGAACAACATCCGATAACAATGCTCATTCCAATCACGCCATCAAACTTGATTGGGAGAGTGAGTGCTTTTTGCACACGAGCTGCGACGCAAAGTGCATGACGTGAATCCAAATCAAGCAAAAACGCCCAAAACAAAACGATTCTGTCTGAAATTGAAAGTGAATGTTTGGGGCGTCGTGACCAAGTTTGGCTTCAAAGAAGAACGGCGTCGGTCATGTGAAGGCATCGGAGGAGTTTCCGGGCACAAGTGTTGCTTCGGCGACGGAACGCATTCGGCCTTTTGTCTTCTCTTTGGAAAGACACTTTTTGCACGGTGCGCGGAGGTTGCGTTTGGCGCATTCGGGCCACGCAGGCGGACCTCATGCTTGGACAAGCGTTCACCGCTCACTTGACCGGTTCCGCTTTGGTGGTCTCACACAAATGACGGCAAAGCCTTTTTCAAGCGCAATAAAGCCAGTGCTGTCTCGCGCTTCCTTTGAGGCGAGCGCGAGCAATAGGCCGCACAAACAACCGTGAAATCCCGCTAAAGCCGCGTCTTCCAGTGCACTGGACCGTGTTCAAACACAAAACTACTCTTGAAGTTCTTTTGTAAACTGACACCCGAGAAGCCAAACGACACTCTCGGGATTACGCCCGGGCCCAACAACAGGACGGGCGTCGCTTGCGAAAAGGGGCTGCGTTGCGTAGCGTGTCGTGTCGTTCCACGGATAGAAGGGGGACCGAATGAAAGGAAGAGCTCCTATTTCTCAACTCAGCCGTATTTCTAAAACAAGCGCCGCTCTCTCCAACGTGCTGTACATGGAGCAAAGCCAAGTCAGTCAACGACAAACAATTAAACGCCAGTCCGGTGCTGAGCCCAAAGGAGTGATGTGCTCCCTCTTACAAGCACCAGACAACTGAGGAAAACCATCACAAGGTGGAGAAAAAACTGAGGGCATCGCCAATGGGACACGAGGCTAATCTTTGATGCTCTCCGCCTTCCTTTGAACGACGCATCGTTCAGTCGAACCTCGGCGACAGTGTCTCAATGCAAAAAATGTGCCCTAGTTTGGCCCGCTCCCCTCGTTTTCAACTCATCTCATTCTGCATGACCAATCAGCGAGTGCGGGGGGTCACGAGTGAAATTGAAAATCCGATAACCTGCGTCGGATTTTTTCGCAGGTATCCATCCCGGATAAAAGGTGCGGAAACCAGATGCGGCAGATGGCCACCTCCGTGATTGGAACTTTTTGGGAGGACAGTCTTTGAAGTCAGTCACGTTAAAAGCCACGTATCTGACGTTGAGGCGGTATTCAGTGGAACCTCCCTCTGCTCTCCACAACAAGTCTATCTGGTTAGTTTGTACAAACTCCAAAACTTTGTGTTGGTTGTATCTTTGGCCCACATCAGATTAACAAGCTTTCGGAGCGCACATCTGATTGGTCACCACTTCTGCGCAGCCGCCGATAAAATATTTTAAGCATCACACACACGCACACAAACATAGATGGAGGATGGCGAAAACTTGACGCGGCCACAAACGGAGGGCGTTGTGACCGGGGAGGCTGCTCATTTCCATTGTGTGACGCATTCCATTAACGGCGAGGATTAGGTGGCGCCTCGATGCCAGCGTCTCGACGCGCTCTGACATCAAGGCAGATACAACAAAACCGGTTTGCGAAGCACGTGTGCCCACTCGCCACATTTTCAACTCAAAATGTCAGTTCATGAAGCGCTTCGGTGACAGGAACTTCTTTGGGCCCAATAAAGTCACCCGAAGTTGGAATTGTTCAGGGCGCGCAAAAAGCAGAAGTGGATGTCTCCATTTTCAACAAAAAAAAAGACTTACCCGCGTTCTTTTTTCCTTTCCTATAGAAACAAAACAGGAGGAGAGGCATTAGATGCTGATAAAGGAGCGTTAGAGAAGAACAGAAAAAAAAAAACATCAGTCATAATGTTGCAGGAATAACGTGAAATTCTGACCAATATTTTATAAAATATCACCGTATTCTGATCATAAAGTCCTTATTTCAAAAAGTTCCTTTTGCAAAGTGTGCCTGATCTCACCACAGGGTGGAGTGACATGTCTGAGTCAAAACGCCGCCCGGCTGCGCCGACAGCAAAGAGGCCACGGTCCTGAAAAGCAACAAAAGGGCTTCAGTCCTGAGCGGGGATTTGCATTGAATCAACAGGAGAATCGAGTCGATTTACCCAGACATTTGTCTTGTTTGTTTTTGCACGGAAGCCATTCGAAGAAGGAGCCTTACGGAAAGATGGCGGCGGCATGCTCATCCACAAGACCACCTCGAAAGAATACAGGAGGAGGGGATTCAATTCTTACAGAGTGTTTGTTCGTTTGTTAGGAATCTAGAAAGTCTACACACCCCTCTTCAATTGCCAAGTATTTGTGGTCTAGATCAATGAAACCAACATAAATCATTTCCTCACCCACCATTTCTGCCAGCTTATTCTCATTTTCAGCGGCTTCTCCGGCTCGATGTTAAGAGAACATCTGGTCATGAGGTCCCATTACAATGTGATGCATGACAACCTGACGACAGTCACACTGGCGGAAGGCCATTCGAGCCAATGCAAGAGTTGTATCGTAAATACTATCTTCACAACCATGTGCAACAAACAGTGATGACAGAGGATGAGTAGCATGACTTCAAAAGCTATTCCAGTAAGACTTGATTGCTTGGAGACACACACACACACACACACACGCACGCACACGCACACACACGCTCATCAGTTTGTCAATTGCTTGCATCAATGAGGGAGTTTGCAATCCCCCCAAACCCCGGCCTGAGAAGCCCCTTAAAGCTCTCCAAGGCTTCATTTCACGACATGACATCAAGTGACATTCACTGGCCACAACATTAGGTACACCTGTGCAGTCCATCCACCCATCCAAATCCGGGTCTCTTCACGAGGGTCGCGGGCTTTGTTATTGTCTGTTATACTTTTTTTCTGAATTCATTTTATTGTTGCATGTATGATAATTGCTCCATGTGCAGCACTTTGTATACAAAGGCGGTTGTTTTCAAGTGCCCTATAAATACAGTTGAGTTGAGATCGTGCCAAGAGACAATTTAGGAGGCTCCATTAACCTGTCATGCGTGTTTTTGGGAACGAGGGAGGAAACCAGAGAGCACGGGAAAAAATAAAATAATAATAAAAAAAAAAGAACATGCAAACTCCACACGGGAAGGCCCGAACCAGAATCGAACCTTGCACTTCTGCACTGTGATGCCGACGCTCTAACCGGTAGACCATTCTCAAAAGGGTTTATGATTATGACAAATAATGCGTCTTTGTTGATCTACGGCAGCCACGGTGAGAAGAACAGGTCCAAATTCCACACCAATAAATTGTGATAGCTTTTATTCTAAAACAACTGCGCCTCACATGGTAAAAATCAAAAAGGTTTTCCTCAAGTCGTGTGACTCGATGGACAATATAAAAGTGACAACAAATCGTACACGCTCAGCATCAAATGTGAATTAACATGCAGTACATTTAGGCCCCCCCCCCCATCAGATTTGGATCCGTATTAATTCTATCCATGATCCAGTTGCAGACTATAAAATATGATTTGCCATTTGAACGGCAAACATTGCACTTTAAAAAGAGGAGCAAGTCCAACATTCGATACTAGAGCAATGTCGGGATGGCCGAGTTTCCTCCTCCTACCGAGGCCGCTCATAATCCGGGTCTGGCAGCCCGTTGGCATGGCAAGAGCCAAGGTGAAACCGTTTTGTCGTGCCCCCCGCTTCACCCGAGGCCTCACCAAAGCCGCATCAAGAACAAGGTGTGAACGAATCTGTTTAAAAAAAAAAACATAGATAGCAATAAGAAAGGGAATTGAAATACCGTCAGCGGTATAACCGGTGCAATTTTAGGACGTACCTCTCAGGTTCGGGGGAGGGCGAGGGGGTTTAAATGAGCCGCCTTGCGCCAAAGTATCGACGATCCAGCTGAGTGCGCTGGAGCAATATTCCATCTGCGAGATAGTCATGTTCATCGTGACAATCGCACCAATCGCCGCTCAAGATAATTCCGATCAGTACATTGCGAGGATGAGCTTTCACATGCATCACGACCTTGAACGTGGACTTCATTTGACCTTTTCTGAACCTTTGACTCATCGGTTCAGTGCGTCTTGCGCAACTTGTGAGCTTCTAAGCTTGTATTCATGACAGGTACAACTTGTATGTGTGTGTGTGGGTGGGTGGGCAGTTTTACCTCACTCTCCAAAGTCCTGAGCCTGTGGTCAAAGTCTCTGTTTTCAGTCAGATGTTTGATCACACCGTCCACCCTACAAAAGAAGCCATTTGACTTCATCTTCAGCATACGAAAAAAAAGCAAATCGACACAACCTGAGCTGCACCGACGTGATCGAATTCCAAGACTTTGATCTTGCAGTGATTGAACATGTCAAACGGCGACAACAAAAGGGAAAAAGGTCCAAATTGTGTCAAGATTTTTGGGTGGCCGCCGTGATGGGATCGGATCCGTTCTAAGCCTATGCGGGTTTCCTCGGGAGCATTTCGGTCGAGCGAATCAAAAGGCCGTCCTCACTTGGCCGACATGCGCTTGAGCCTCTCCGAGTCGCTGCTCTTCTGGATTTTGTTCTGAGCGGTGAGGAAGTCCTCCTTCTGAATGGTTTCCCACGTCATGAGTCTGTTTGCCGCCTTGCCTTTGAGCTGCAACACTGGCGAGACGCAAACACAGGCGGCCGCTCACCCTCGCCGACTTTGCAAGGACCGGAAGTCGGCGGAAAGGGACAAAGACTGACCGAAGTGGTGGATTTTGACGGAGGAGACCTTGCGGATGTTCCTCTTGATGAAGAGGTTGAGGTGAGAGAGGATGATGAAGGGCGGCGCCAACGAGGGCCGCGAGTGGTACTGGACGACGAGGTTGTAGCGCTGGAACTTCCAGTAAATGTCGCTGTTGGCCTGCACCTCGGAGAAGGTGTAACTGCAAAAAAGATGAAGAGTCACGTTCTCCCCCTCGGAAGGGGGGGGGCCCGTGAAGTTTGAGAAGCCCCGATTCGGGGCACACACATCTACCTGAACATGGCAATGAGAAGATTGATGAGCAGGATGTTGGTGACCAGCAGATAAATCATCAGCAGGATTACGACCAGCCAGTTGCTGTACGTAATTCGACACGGCTCCGCGCCGCCATCGATCAGCGTCACGTTGTTGGTGCAGGCCATGTCCCAGTGCTTCCCCACTGACAGGAATGCAGACAAGAGACAATTCCTTTTAGGTCCAAAATTGCAACGTCTTCTCACAGTCGGTACGACCTGTACTCGGGCGCCTCCCCCTACCGTCCATTTCCTCGACGGGGATCTGTCCAAAAATGTGTAAATATGGCCTGTAGAAAACCCGGCGGAAGATGCGATCCAGACTCGGGTCGTAGGAATACAGCAAAGCCTGGTTGGCCACGCCGTAGGCCATGAGCCAGACCCCCAGGAAGAAGAGGAAGAAGAAGACATCCTTCATCTGAACAACAACAAAAAAAAAACAATTTGAACGCTGGTCATTCATAGACCGTCCCTTGTCATCTTTTTTGCACACCATCTTTCCCACGATGATGATTTTGGGTCCCAGCTGTTTGTGAATGGCGAAGATGTGAATGAGGCGCAGCGTGAAGACCATGTAGTCCACGCACATCACGTCTCGGCCAAATTCGTAGGACGCGTTGAACATCCTGAAACAGCAGCAGACCGGATTCAAAACCATCGATGCCTCCGAGTTTGCCATGCAAGTGAGGAGCAACCGCGTGTGGTGGAAAATTGGCCAGATTTACTCGACTTAATTAGCACCATGAATGCAAGCATCATGGCTAACATTAGAATCCAACGGCAAAGGCTCGAGTGCTCCTCAAAAACGAGACATTTTCTGAAAGTGCATTTCATGTGATTGTCAGCCATCATAACAGTATGCAGACTCAACTCAACTGTATTTATAGAGCACTTTCAAACAGCCATCGCTGCATACAAAGTGCCGTACTTTCAAAAGTAACACTGCGCCGATTAAAAAAAAAAAAAAAACTCACAACTTTACACAATGATTACAACAATTAACCTGTAAGTTAAATAAAAAATGTAACTCAATAAATATTTGGATAGAAAAAGTTCTTTGTGATTAAATGCAAATCCTGTATATTGTACCAAGTGAGTGTGTGAGCGGGGTGTGGATTTGTTTTGTCCTTTTTGTTTTTCTGTGGCGATGTTATTTTGATTTCGATGAGCAAGCCGTGGACACATGATCGTCTCACCTGCAAAGCCATTGTTTGCTCAGATGTGGACCTGTCATGTTAGCATATGTCACAGGCGTTATTCTAACCTCACAAGCAGAAGTGACATGATGACTGCTGTTGTCTGAACTCGAAAAAAACTCGCATACAATCATGTCTGCTTGTCTTTATCCTTGATTAAAAAAAAACAAATCACGCCCATTAGAGAAGGTGTCACAAAGGCATCCAGGCGCAAAGCCAAGATGGAACAGATACATGTCTGAAAATGAGTCATCATCACGAGGATGCCAAAAACTGGTGTGGCCGGGATTTGAGAAAGAGTGACGAGAGATTGTTCGGCGGTGTGCCGTTCTCGGAGCGAATTCATGTTCCTTGGCCCGATGAAGGGAGGCAAACTCTGCGGTGCAAAGGCATGGATGAGCCATTACCTGCAAATCAGGCCAATGACAAAGAGGATGATGGCGGTGAGGTCGCACTTGTTCCACACATCCTGAATGTAGACCCTGAGTCTCTGCCGCAAAGTCATCGTCCCTAAAAAGAAGGTCTGGGAAAGAGAAATTGCATCAGTCAAAGTCACTGTGGAAATTGTAATCGTATACTTGGCGTTGTTTGACTGAGGGTCACAAAAAAAATAAAAATAAAATCAATTTTATTCACTTCAATAAAAAAAAAAAAAAAAAACGTGTGTTGTGTAGTATAAATGGGGATTTTACAAAAAGATGTATCAGACAGGCAAAAAAAAAGATGTAAATGGCCACCGGAGCAAACTTGAGACACACTCGACGTCATTTACCTCTCGTATCTCCTCGCAGACAATGGTGAAGACCCAGAAATAGAGCACCAGCTCAGTAATGGCGGGGCCCGCGGGGGGCGGCAGCTTGAAATCCACCAGCAGCACGTAGGCGAAAAGCAGCAGGAAGAGGAAGTACATGAGGACGTTGCCCAAGAAGGCCGTGACTGGGGCGAACCAGAACTGACGCCATCTCGACACGATGAACGGCCGCTCGGGAGGTTTCGGCGAGAGGGGCCGGCCTGAACAAAGCGTCGGCTCGCATCTTCAATCGGCATTTAGGGCCGCATAGACCCGATGACAGGCGGTGACTCACCTTTGATGGTGGCAGTCCTGGGAGTGTACACTCCTTGGGAATCTGCTTCACTGGGGGTGGGAGCACAACGCCAGTTCAGTTTGGTGAAACTTGCAATCAAGACCAACCTCAAATGAGGAATGAGGAAGACCGATTACATGTGCTTAATGTCGGAGAAGGAAAAGATGGTGGTGCCATAGAGGCTGTCGTTGTCCCGGCCCACGGTGTCCTCGGTGGGCTTCACATCTTTTTCCTGCTGGTGCTCCTCTGTTACCCTGCATGATGGAGGCGAGACGCCGACACGCGAGTCAGTAGCGTGACATCATACCAACCGAGCGATGCATTCAATTCTGATGACTATTGTGGTTCTGGATTGTTGTCCGCAAAGGACAACAATCCCAGGTTTTGGGGCAGGTGGGCGATAATTTGGAATTTTGAGGGTCCACCGGATACGGAAGACTGATCCTGTAGTTAGAAACGAGAATGTTGACTTGATGTTACCTGAAGGAGATCAAGTTGGTGTAGCAGAGGACAGGGCAGAAGAAGGTGAGCAACAATTTCCACACCTCTGTGTTCCTCTTCATGTCGCCCCACCAGATCTGGGACAACAGAGACTGTGGAGGGGGGTACAAAAAGAGTCCCTTCACCACACACCAAGTGATATGCTCGTTTGGATTTGAGGTCCGCGGAAACAAAGCAAGCCACCTGAACTCCATCGTGGCTGAAGAAAAGGCGCGCGTCCGCACTCATTCCCATTTGGAGGCAAGTGGTCCCGCCCCAGACCGGCGACTTGCGAATCAGCAAGGTGAACGACCGACTTTCGTTGCTCCGGTAACAAGAACTGAAGACATCTGAAAGTCAGAAAACAAACAAGAAGGCTAAGGTATATAAAAGACAGGAGACAATCATCGCAAAAAATAAGCTACTCGGCTTTCGGGTCAACCTTCATGAGAGAAGGTCAAAGTTCAGCCGTAGCGTATCAGTCCGGTAGGACCAAATTCCTGCTTTTTACCATGTGCCAGGTTCTCAAACTTCTGTGCCAACTCTTTCATCGAGAGTTTGGTTTCGGTCTCAACTTCCAGTTTGGAAAGTTCCCTGAGCATCTTGCAGCCACTCAGCGCGCTCAGCACCGACTCTCCTGCCTGGAAACAAGTAGAAAAGTCCTTCTAATTCAACACCGTGACGTTCTCCCCAGAGTGTTTTATTCATCAAACGAGTCCATCTTCCGAACTTCAATCTTTTGTTGAGCTACCATCTCCCAGAAGAAAGTGGCCATCTCGCTGCGGTTCTGGAGGACGGCCCAGATGAAGAGCGAAGCCCAGGGAAAAAGGCAGCGCTTCTCTCGATACAGACAGTCTCCACGCAGTAGCTTGCTGGCGCGCTGGCGAGAGAGAACACAGTTCGGTGATGAAATCGAGGAGACGGGCCCTTCCCAGAGACATAGCACAGTCCCAACATTTCCTAGCATATGTACAGAGAATATTGCAGAGTACTGTACTGCCGAGCGCTGTGTGCTACGAGTTCCCCTAGATGGCAGTCCTCCCCAAGGTGTGGCGTTCCATAGTTGATCGGGACCGTGTCGGCAGGAATGCAAACAACGTGCTCTCAACTCAACAGCCGGAAGCCTTTTGCGCCGGTCGCTTTACGGATCGTTACAAGTTGGACTCGTTTTAATGGCTAAAACAATGTGGAAGATGTCGCAGTGTTCAATTTCAAGGACGTCGTCTTAAAACCCCACTCAAAAGGGTTCTGTCCCAAAAATGTGCAATGTCTTTGTGTGACGTTACCACTCAGAGCCCAAAAGAATGGAAATCCCACAGAAGCGTTTAAATGTTCATGATTATACTGAGACGCAGACTCCTACTGCAGTGTAAGGTGTACGGTTTCAGTTCTGCGCAGTATTTCTGCTCACGTAAAAAGCCAGCAGAAAATGGAGAGGTGGAGAATACCCTCATTGCTCTCCTTTTGGACATGATCTGTTCCAAATCCAATGGGGCATAGTAGAATGGCTGGCAGACGTCACCCATTAACAGTTCGAGCACTCTTGACACCTGTGTTGGGGGCGGGGGGTGGACGAGGACCAAAGTAACAGTCAATTTAAAAAAATGACGATCAACACACATTCCAGAAGGAGTGACAGGTAAATCAATCACCTCGAAAAGACTGAGCTCAGCCACCGGTCCACTGTGAATTTTCTCAGCCATGCCTTTGCCGGGGGTCTCCTGCAGGGGCGACGGCGTACCGAGTCTCTCCAGCAGGCGGCGCTGGAGTAGCTGGTAGAGAAGCGTCCCGTCGGCCACCGATCTGTAGAGGCCTTCCAGGCGGCCGTAAGTCAGGTAGTCCAGGATGTTGAGGCCGTTCTCGGTGAAGAGGCGCACAAACTGAGGCTTGTCGTTGACCAGGGCGTCGGTCATGGAGTCCTCCAGGTCTTCATACTGTCGGATCGTCGGAAGGACGCAAATTTAGGGCTTGGCTAGAACTCGGGAAAGACTCAACTCGACTTTGAAGGTGGCGTTCACCTCGTCTATGGAGAAGTAGTGCAGCGCTACTCACCCTCCACTGGATGTCTCCGTTGAAGAGTTCGCTCTTGGCAATGTCGACCCTGTTCCACGTGACCGCCAGCTTCAGCTCTTCGTTGTACGGGCTGTGGTCGGCGGACACGCGCTGCTTGGACGCTGAGAAGTGGCACAGCATTTTAAGTTCGCTTGCCAACCGCGACACGTCCAACGTCCTCCATGAGGATTGCATATTTGGACTCTACCTCCCACCAGAGCTTTGAGCAGCACCGTGTCAAAGTCGTTGGGGCCCTCCTGCTCGCCGTGGTAAACGGTGATCAAGTCTTTGTTCTGGTAGATGCTCAGAGCCTATGGAGGTCCACAAAGAGGGGGGCGGGCACGCGGCGTCAGCGAGATTCAGTGGAGGATAAACTATAGACGATACATGTTTAAAAGACAGACGAGAGATGATGTGCTCAGCGGCGAGAAATAAAATTTTCACACTGCTGCGAAGGGCACATTGCTTTGGAGACAGACGCACACACACACACACAAAAAACAGTCATTACTGCAGCACTCTTTGGCACCCTTTAATAATAACTAAGGGACAATTGTACCGAGGGATATCTTGTGAGCGTGGATGCCCTCTGCAAATTACTTGGCAACGCTCCACAACTGTTATGAAATATCCTGTCTGTGCTGTGATGGAATTTTGAGCCCAGCGGCATGAGAAGAAAGGTCAAGCAAAACCCCGAGATCAACTGTTGTAAGCCCAGGAGGTTACACCGCTGGGAAACAGCAAAACTTTGGTGCTCATGGATCGCAATCAATATATATCAGAGGACAGATGTAACATTGAAATAACACTTTCAATAATAGAATTTAAATGTAAAAAAAAAAAACAAAAATAATAATTTCAATAAGACAATAACAATTGATGCTCATTGTTTTTGCATCACTCTGAATATTTTCAAATACAATTAACACATTTTTAATTTTATGTAAAATACGAAACAAGTAAAATAATGATACTTTATTTCATGAATCTGTTATTTCATTTAATTATAAAATTATCATAAAGTTTATTTTATTATTTTATGATCTTTATAAAATCATTGAGATTTTGTATTCCTAAATATTTCAATGACAACCAGGTTTAATGTTACTTTATTTTGTTTTATTATTATTTACAAAAACCTGTTTATTCAATAATAAACATGATTAAAAAAATGCATACACCAACTAAGTTTAGAAGAAAAAAAAACGGCTCCAAATATTACTCTGGGTAATATAAATGCTTGGTGCTCCGAATGAAGGAATGTGTGTAGTATTTGGGCCATGAGCCATATTTGGCCCACTTCTGGGATGCGTCCAGCTGAGCCTTTGTGTTTGCTGCATGACAGCAAACAAAAACAACAACAACAACAACAACAAAACACACACGTAGGTGTGACAAGAGGCGTTGCACTTACATGCTCAACAAGTTTGTCCGTCTCTGCTTCTGACGGAAAATATTTGCGAACCCGTTCTGCCACTCGGTCTTTCAGGTCCACGCTGGGCCCCGCCTCACCGTCGCACTCGCCGGAAGAGGGGACGACCGGCGCTGACGACACATTCTTCACGACGTCACTCAGGAAGTCGGCCGTGCCCCCCGAGCCCGCCAGCACCAACCAGGGCATGGAGCTCTTCAGAGAGAGATCCACCCTCTGGGACGAAAGGGAAGAGGGACACAAAGTCTTGAGGGTCCCTCGTTGTTTGGACGCGCTCACGAAAGTGACAAAGCTTTACCTCCAGTAGACTGGCGTCCCCGGAGACTAGCATGCAAAGAACTGGGATGTCGATACTGCCGCTGCCTAAAAAGAGGGAATTATGGAGAGAGGGGGGGAAAAAAATAAAATTAAAAAAAAAAATCACTGACTCTTACAACAGCCTGTATCTCTCTTATGGGTACTGTATGTCAATGATGCATTTTTCTTTGTCAGACAAGAGTTGAAGCAGTTGAGGCATCTTGTTCATTTGCGCTACTGCACTCATCTTGACTTTACATGTCGAGAAGCGACGTGTTCAATGCATGCTTGGGCATGCAGCGGCTGCCGGTAGATACCGAAGGATCATCGCATGCCTTCAGTTGAGGAATCGACGCAACAGAGTTCAACAGAGCTCAGCGAATGCTGCAGAACATGTTATGATAGTGAGGTTGATTCATCGGGGAGTTCATACTTTCTTTTCATTCAGGTTGTTTCGTTTTAAAAATACTTGCAATAATAATAGCATGGGGCAAGGGGGGAACTACAAACAATGGAGCCAGCTGACCTTCAGCTCACTGATTGTTAAAAATAAATAAATAAAAATCAGCCCACACAATGGGTTGTCTTTAAGAGCAGAGCCGTTACCCCAAATGCCTGTGCGCTGGTGGGAGATGTAGTCCTCCAGTTTGGCCCTGAAGCCCGTCTCGCCCCCTCTACGGCCCATGCTGCCGTCATCCACCAGCAGGAAAGCCTGGTAGTTGTTATCCAGGCAGCACGAGTCCCGGGTTGTGTTGTGGACGTAATACTTGGCAGGGAAACTGCCCTGCAAGAAGAAGAATGATGGGAAAACTTTGTGGCGGCTGTTCTTTGATTAAAGGTCAAGAAACTCTGTTTTGTCGATCCCAAGATAGATAACATGCACACAAGTATCGGGACAGCTCCAGAAGGTGAAAACGGAGAAAAGCAAGAAGTTGGGAGTTTGTCTGCGTGCCATGCGGCGAGAGGCCAACCTGTTCATTGACCAGCTGCTGCCGGTTGTGGACCAGGCCCCAGGGGGCTACGCCCAGAGCCACCACCTTGTTGAGAGAGACCGAAGAAGCCGCAGTGGCGTGATCCCTCACCGCCTCTCCGACGCACCTGCCGACTCCTTCGCGCAAGCCCGCTGTCAAAATCCAAGCTCCTGAAGAGGCACAAAAATGTTGCTCCACGCATTTGCAACAGACGGCAAGATGCAGTGTGCATATATTTTGCAGAATGACGATGTTACCTGTGCTTTGGGAGGCTTTGACCAGACCCTGCCTGAGGACCTCCCGCACCCACGTCTTCACCTTGGTCCTGCCTTCGCCGCCCACCACGGACACCACCAGGTTAGGCGCGGGCAGACCCCAGTGGGCGGTCATCAGGGTGTAGACCATCGACGGCGGCGTGTCCCACGACAGCCGCAAGAACTGCAGTCGCCGTGAGGGATCCAAATAACAATACAGGTGAAACGCAGCGGTTCCTAAACTGCCGGACCACAGGGGGCAGGGCGGGGGACACCCATTGATCCAGTAATAGTCATCTATCAGAATGATCGAAAGCGACCTACGTAGCTGTGCCTCTTGCTGGCGCCGGCAAACTGCAGCTCCCCGAAGGCATCCGTCGGGTACTCGGAGGAGTGCTGGGCGCTGTCCCAGTGATTGACAATGGCCGTGCTGAAATAGTCGCCGAGAGCCACAGAGGCGTGGGTATCTCTGGTCCCCCCGCACTGGCACAAGGCGCCATTGCTAAGAGAAACGGAGGAATTCACGTCAATCAAAGCGCATGAGCTACAAACTGGGGGCTGTGCCAATGTCACAGTACCTTAAAGAATCTTCCACAAAGGTGCTGCAAATTCTTTTCTTGAAGATTTTGGGGATCCAACTCTGGAATCAGACTCAGAATCATCTTGATTGGCCCAGTATGTAGAACACACAAGGAATTTGTCTCCGGTAGTATAGGCTACACTCGTATTGCAAGAACAAGCAACTGCGATTAAAAACACACTCAACATCATTTCAGACTTGAAACATGGACCAGACTTTGTTTTATTTCTGACTGAGCATGATGGAGATGGAAACTCAAACCTTGGCACCTCGGCTTCAGTTCTTTGAAAATAGCTGCTGTTACACTGGTGAGGCATGCAGAGGTAAAGCACTTGACTGTGACTTATGGCAAGGTGCTGTGCAGTTTGGCCCAGTGTGTGTATGTGAAGACAGTGTGAAGGTTTGAGACGTGTGAAGGTTAAAAGCGTTATAAATTGCAAAATGGACCTCTTCTTAGCTCAAAAGTTACAAAATATGATCATATTATAAAGAGTACGAAGAGAGCATTGTTCCATTTAGTTGTTTCAACTAATCCAACCGGGTGACACCAGTGCACTGCATCTGAGCAACTGGCCTATCAAAGCTACATGGAACGTGGCCATTGTGTTGATACTGTATACTGTACTCCGGTACTGTACCGTACCGCTTACTTTGATGTTCGAAGAACACGGCGTCACGTTTTTCGCGGAGTTTAACCTGTTGCCGATTGAAAACTACAAGTCAGGTCACGTTTGGCGGAAAAACCTCACACGGCGGTGAAAGCAGTTGACAGGTTAAAGTGACCAAAAACACACTTTCCGTTTCGAGTAAATACCGATAGCCGCTATTGTTAAGCTAGCATGTGACACTTTCCGGTCGCTAACTGCTGCCGCCTTACACGATACGCGGAAATTGGAAGCGCGCTGGCGTGTGGCCAGCGTTTATCCGAATATATTTTACGATGAAATTGCCCTCGTGTTTGATAAGGAAGACGTAATTGTGCAAGTGGAATGGTTTGCTGGATGCTAGCGAGGCGTGGACGACGCGTCATTGTGACTCACTTTCTCGTCTGCCAACTTTCACAACGTCAAGTTCCTCCTCAACAATTGCAAAACTTTCCCCTCACCTGGTCCTTTTCAGATTTGTTGTTTTTGTGTCCGCCTTCTGCCGCGTCTCCAGTGTCTCTCATGCTTCCTTTTTTTTCACTCCCTCGATTCAAAGGAAGATGCCAGGAGAAACACTCAATTCCGCGTCTTCTCTGACCATGATTCACTGACAAGTTCCCCTTCCGATTTTATCCCAGTTTCTCAGTGAGTCCAGACGCAGGAAGGAAGGAAGGAAGGTGCAGAGCAAGAAAAACTATCAGGTGAGGGTGTGGCTGGAAGAGGCAAATACTGTTCCTCCTCCAAACTCTAAATAGGAGTGGTGACTCCCTGCCACACAAATGTCACTTGGTCCTGGATCTTGGGGAGGTCAGTTTCATGAGCGCCACTGATGTTCGCCCTTATTAAACGCTCTCCGGGTGAACGTCTTGGAGCAAAAATGCCACAGTTCTATGCTGACAAACGTTTGAACAGCAAGAAGACTCTTGCATAAGAATAAAAATATCACACCCAGAGCTTAGGTTGCATGCACAGGGAGGGACAATCACTTAGCGGCAGAAGATGTCATGTTTTGGCATGAATTTAATCTCAACATAAATATATTACTGTAAATACAATTAAATAATATCATATTTCTTTTAAACCATGATTAAAATATACTTGCAGATAGCATACATAACAAGTACCAGACAATCAGTACACACAGGTGTTTGAAACATAACAGAGGAGTTTGGGATGTACCCCCGCCCCCCCAACGTCTATTTGCCGTATCCCTGGGGGTCATTCGCATTCTTGGATTTTTCTTTTCCGCTCGTTTTGCTCATGTGGTATAAAGTGTTGGCCAAGTTGTGGACGTGGCAGGTTCCCAACTTGCATCCAGCCTGGGGCGCGCGCCTCTGACGAAGTTGTCGTACTGCCGAGCTGTTGGCAAAAGGGGAAAAGCCATTCATATCATGTAAGAATAATAGCAACAATAATAAAATAAAGATTTCATCTGGCAATGTGTGGTGGTGAACAACCGGACCACCTCACCCATATTCTGGTGGGATACATTGACATTGAACTGAGCATATTTGAATACTGTACTGTGCAAAAGGCATCCATTTGCTTTGTTGTTCGAGCAGTACGCCAGCATAATTCACGGTTGCCACTGATGAATAATAATAATAATCAAAAACAGCTGGCTGAAGTGACATGTGAACTTTTCTTGCACGACACCTCTGTGTAGGCCGAGTACAGAATGAAAGAAAATGCAGCCGTTGTTGCTGCTGACACCTGTGACATGACAATGACGACGAAGTAACTCGAATGATGTCACAAAACTGTTGCGCAGTCCTGAACAGTGGTTCTCAGACTTTTTACACCAACTGAAAAAAATGCTTGCCTCTCCAAGTACCGACCATCATTAAAATACAGCAACGTAATAGGTCCTAAGTTGTACTTCCAAAAAAAAAAGAAAAAAGAATGTTCTAGAAATACAAAGTGAACTGTCCTGGATGAAAATGAAATGAAAGCCGCCTCACGTGACGTAACGTGATGCATAGTTGAAGCAATTCCGAATGCGGTGTCGAATGGCCGTACTCGAGCAGAGCAGCGACGCTTCCTATTGATTGAATACCTTTGTTTGATTGCGTCCATGTCTAGATGTTGGCCTCTTGTGCTGAAAGGGACAATCTTGAGGAATGAAAGGCGCTGCTGCTCCCGTGCCTCCTCAGACCTTCCCAACCCAGATGCCTTGACCTCTGCGACGGAGGTGTCTTGGTCGAAGCTGGGATTCAGACAAAATGAGGTATGCGTTCAATTGAAGAAGAAAAAAAGAAGAAGCAAGACAGCGCATCTCGAGTGTGCAGGTTGTCTTTCTAGTCACCTGGGAGCGGGTCGAAGCGGGGAGGTAGCGGTCAAAGGTACAGTCAGAAGCAGCAGAACAGCTATCTCCATACCGCAGTGCTCTGCAGTTGAGAAAGCATTGAGTGAAGCCGTGCTCAGGAAGTATTTTGCAAAAGTTTACCGCGGGATGAAACGTACCACAGAGAAAATGGCGAAATCCGCTGTTGCTTTCGGAGTCAACGAATGGATCTGACGTCGGCGTTGTCGTCACTGTTTGATTGCCAAGTCGCTCGGTCTGTCATGCTTTCGCCCCTTCGGGCCTTTTATAGGGTGTGAGGGCAAAGGGAGGTGTGTCCGAGACTGGAGTCACGCTCACTCGAGGCCACGCAACTCCCATGCTCGTCATCCGTTGACATTCGGGAGTTTACATTCGAATTTCTCGCATGGCTCCATGTCAACAACATTGCACGAGATGATACTCAAATTGACCTTGTACCTTTTTTGATGTTTACATTCATTGTAATCCTGCCGCTCCCCCCCTCCCCCCTCCCCGTTTCCCCGATACGCACCTCCCCTCCCCCCTTTTCCTCCACATCCTCCTCCATCCCACCACTCACAGTCCACTTGCTGCTGAGCAATTGTTCCACACATCTTTCTTTCTTTTCCATCACCTGCAGGAAGCGCGCCCAAAATAACGCTGATTCTGAGCTGCGGGCTTTTCTTTATCGCCCCATTTTTCCTGTGCCTTTTCCCCTTGAGTCACATTTGCCGTCAAGCGTGTTTATTTCTGAAACGTCCTTCGCTCCCACCGATCCCTACAGAGGAGCGTGAGGAAAAACAACCGACAGTCAGCGGGGCCCGTTGGCATGTGACCGCTTTGCTCCTTTTCCAAGCATCTGATCCGCTTGCCCGCGCGCGGCCCGCCAATTGACCTTGAAATCAAATAGTTGTGTCCGCGACTGCAGTTTAGCACCAGATTGAGAAGCCGCAATGCTTACTCCTGTTAGATTGGGCCTCTTTCGCACAAAGAATGACCGTCGATGACAGGAGGTGACTTGAGCTTGGCTCATGTATTGCTGGAACTTCTCAGAGCTTCCGCAAACTCAGAGCGACACCTCCTCGAAAAACGTAGCCCAATTTCGATGATGCTATTGCGCCTGGAAGCAGTCCAGCATTTTCCAATGGCCGCAGTCATTTTCTCTCAGGGTCTTTTCCCTTCGGGAATCTATTGTTTACCTCCACGGCAAATAGCATCTGGTCGGCCCGTGTCGTCACAGCACCGAGTCATCGCGAGGTAGCATAATAAGCTCGTGTTGTGTGATGCAGAAGGATTGACGTGTGGTTTTTATGACACTCTTGTCGTTTCCTCGTTGACACGCTGACACATCGGGGCAAGGGAAAGGACTACGTGCCGTACGAAAGCAAACCCTCTTCGGCTGACCGGCTCCTGAACTCCACTCCTGCTGCTGCTGGCCGTTCAGAAAACGCAGCCATTTTGCGCACACGTTTGACAGAATTGATCAATGGATGCATCGGTGACAAGGTTTGGTTCAAAGGTGCCCCATGGTCAGCCGTCTCTTTTGAACTTGCTTGATATCCAGCCTCAAGTCTCCCGTTCATTTTCAAGAACGATATGTTGGGAGCACTTGGTGGGGACCCTTCTCCCCTTTGCCCCCCACATTTCTCCCTCTGTCGTCTTGCACATCCTGTTGTTGTCAGGCCGTAGCCGCCGGTTGGACACTTAAGAGCCTCTCGGCCCCGCTTCCTCTTGCCAGCGGGCACAAGTGTGAGCATCCTGCCAGGAAAGCCCGTCATTCCCTCTCACATGATTATCTTCTTTTGAGCCACTTTTAGGAACTCTCAAGACACCTTCGTGAGCGCGCGCGTGTAAACATCCTCTTCATTGCAGCAATCTCATCGGAAATGAGTTGATAAAGTCCCATCGCGTTTGATGCGATCATCGAGCGGGCTTTTTCGGGGCTCCGGTTTTTCTCTTCATTTGTCTCATGAAGTAAATGCTTAATGGCACATATGAAAATGCATAAGTGTAAGATCATGAGATCGATGCAGATGTTTTCCATTAAAAAATTGCTTCGTTCGATGCCCATCCATCTATCCATCCATTTTCTTTCTGCTCAAGTCTCACCCAGCTCACTTCAGGTAAAGTCAGTCTGTTGTAGTGGTTCACCTCATAGCAGAATTTACTGTCACAATCACAAAAAAAAAAAAGACCAATGTGTTCGTTAGAAATCGTGTGTTTCCCGGGTTTTCCAAAAACGTTCGAAAAATGACTTGCGCAATTTTCCTCTGAACAAAATCCTGCTCTCTGAGCTCAGGTCACCGGACACACACTTGCTCGCATTGTTTCAAAGCATGAGCCAGCGTTTTTCGGTGTGGAATTGTCCAAATGTGGATTTGCTATTTTGTGAAAATAGCTCCATCTGCTGGGAGTCAACATGGTAAAAAGCAAAAACAGGACAAACACCGCCTTTGGTAGGGCCCATCCAAACTCGCTCACATGTCTCGGGGCAGTTGGCCAAGTTTAGGAACATCCAGACTCCGTTCAGGAAGGCCGAAGCCCGGATTCTAACCAAGAACCTCAGCGCTGTCAGGCGGATGTACCAACTACGAGTGGAACGTGCCGCTCCGTTTTGGAATGTTTTGTGAAATGACAGTGTCCTAATGCTTTTTTTTTTTCTTGTGCTTTTCTTTCTGACACATTTAGCCCTGGTTACACGAGTTCCATGATGCAACAGGTCGGTTGGGAGCGAGAGGAGAGAGCGGTTTGGAGCCTGCAAACACCTTGAAAAGGTTAGCCGGTCATCACAGAGATATTAACTCGGGAGTCCATTAGTGGATTATCAACTCCGCGGCCCCTTCATCTCTCTCAGATTAACAGGAGAGAGAGTGAGAAAGAGGCAGAGAGAGAGAGAGTGAGCGGGGAAGTGGAGCGCCGCCGGAACTGTGCACAACCCATCAGAACTCTGCACACCGCGTACGACGTACGAGGGCTAAGAAACGCCGAAGCTTCCGCTACCGTGACGACGCGCCTTCAAACTATCGTCCCGCCGATTTAAAAAGAAGCCAGGTAGGTTTAAGGTCCGGGTCGGTCGAAGCAAACTCCATCCGCGGGGTCTGAATGCGTTCCGTGCGCTGGCAGCAATTTGGGCTTTCCATCGAGAGTGCATGGCAGCCCTTTGTCAATCCATTAGCGCATCATCTCCGCCTCTCCTTGTGATGATTGTGTAACGTCCATTTGAATGATGGCTGTGCGCCGGCAGGAAACATGGTCGTGGACGTGGAGGGGATTATCCGCTCTATCGGGCGCGGGGATGTGAGCGGCGTTCAGAGCCGGCTCCAGGAATTCAACGCCGAGGTACTTGAAACGCGCTCGTGTTGCTCATTTTGCAGCCTGTATGACGAGGGCCGCGTGTGGCCGTGTTCCAACAGTACGCCCGCTGTTTCTTCTTTGACGCAGAGGAGAGGGACAGGAGGAAAGTAAGCATCTTTGCAGTCGGTCTCCGCATCCGCCGGCTGAACGTCACCCCCACCCCGCCCATCTCTTTCCTGTACGTCACCCGGCCTTCTTCCTCAACCTGTTTGCGGCCGCCCTCCGCAGTCCGTCTCTGATTAGTAATTCTGCTGTATCAGTCGTCCCTGATCCTGTGTTTGCACGCTCAGCAGATTGCACCCCGCCACATAAGCGTCATCCTGGAGCCCGATCATCTTTTCCGCACCCACTTGCAGCCTCTGAGTAGCACTCTGCGGGAATATCTCTCTTTCGTTTGTGTGCTGATCTTGTTTTCTTTGTTCTGTCCTCTGCTTTTCTTTTTTTTTTTTTTTGCTCATGTGGGCTGTCTGCTTGCCTAAAGCAAAGAAAACTGGAAGAGGTACAGACGTGTTACATTCAAGAATCAATTGTCGCGCTATGACATTTTTCTCATGTGAAATATGAGCCTTGGCTCAAAAATGGTTGGGAAACACGATGCTCCATCCACTTTTATTGTCTGTAAATCGCTCTTGAAAGAGAAATTGGAAGTTTTGCAGAGCGCAATTTATTGGTGGTTTTCCTGGCGCGTTGTGAAAACGCCATTGGTTGCAATCATGACCATCAGCTGTTTTTATCTTTGCCTTGTTCTCCCAGTTCAGGAAGAATAAAGTGAGGGAGAGCACCGATTCCAATTCCGACTGCGACGAGAGTGACCAGGAAGACCGAGGCCTGCTCCTCAGACAGGTACGGGCCGCACGTTCATTGGGTAATTCATGAACGGCCCGGTGGTGACCGTACGCACGGGTTTGTCTTCAGAGTTTGGCTGCGGTGCTGGTGAGGTTCATAAGAACGGGAATCCCGTGTCATCTGCTGCAAGTGGCTCTGCGAAGCCTGCGGATCCTCTCCCGTGATAAGAGGGTCCTGGGCCCCTTGGTGACCGACGACGCTCTCCTCACTCTGGCCGAAGCGGCCGGGTTGAGCGCGACCCGGCCAAACGACGACGCGGGCGAACCCGACTCGGATTTCTACGACAACGTCATCTCTTCCCTCGCCCGGGAAGTCGCAACGCCGCCGTGTCGCGGGGACGCCGACGACAACGCCGACGACCCGAGCCGAGAGGGTTCTGCCTTTGAGGACGATGCCGACCGGGACCTCGGCGGCGATTCGGATGGCGTCGGCTGGCCCGGCGTGAACGAAGCGCACAGAGGCAGCATCCACCACAAGGAGCTGGAGCAAGGGAGGAGGGACCGCCGAGAAAGCAAAATGGAGGGCGAGGATGAGGAGGAGGACAGTGTGCCGGGCGAGGAGGTGCAGAGGAAGGAGGCTTTGAAGGTGTTGTGTAACGTGGTGTACAACAGCACCTGGGCGCAGGAGCGCTTCAGCGCCCTCAGGTGGGATTCCTTGGTCACGATCATTTCTTGCGAGTCAGAGATGGCAAAGCGAAGGTGGGCGGGCCACGCAGCTCCTCTCTTGTTGGCTTCCTTGTTTCAGGCTGATCTGCGGCCTCAGAGAGCGTCTCTCCTCCAGCGCCGCTTCCTCGGCTCCCTCCAGTGTTCACTTCTACCAATTACGACTCACCTTCCTCGTGACTGCATTGCGGCCCGAGCTCAGCGCTCAGCTTCAGCAGGTGACCCAAGCTTTTCCTTTGGGCTTTCGAGAAAGACCGGCCCGGGAGCCAAACTTAGCCCACGGATGCACTCAAATTGTCATTGTTGAAGTGCAGGTTTTTTTTTTCTCCACTGGTTTCTTTTAAGAACAGTGTTCATCTTCAAACTGTGCGTAAATGCCACTGTGGCTCACAATGTCATTAAATATACTTTTTAGGGAATAAAATGTGATTTCTAGAACACGTGTGCCTACTATGTGACTGTATTTGGATGTCGGTCATGAGGTTGATACTAGAAAAGCGACAGTCAGCATTTTTGAGGCAGGTTTAAAGGGTGGAAAACCACTGCTCTAAAACAACAACGAAGAGACAGGACTTACTGTACGTGATGGTACAGCACCAGGAGTTGACTTGTTCCACTTTTAGCTGTATCTCAATTCCTCCCTCAGGACGGCGGCGTCTCCATCCTCTCGGCCGCCCTGGAGGGCTGCCTGGAGGTGCGGTGGAAGGAGCAGTACGAGTGCGTGCTGGACCCTGCGGCGCCACCCATTTCTCTGGAGGCCTCCCAGCGCATCGTCGAGATCCTCAAAATCCTTTTCAACATCACGCACAGATCCCACAGGCAGGCGCCCACTGAGGTGAATTGGAACCTTGTCTGGAAATTCGTGTGTTATTCATGATTGTTTTGCTTCCTTCCCTGGGGTACTCTCGCTCTGTTCTTTCTGTAATTCCTTGCGCAAAAGAATGTTATTTTCTTGTGGAACTGTGCGAAGAAGTACAAATGCAGGTGTGAAAGCCAAAAAAGGGGGTCTTGCAAAAATGTATTATGATTATTATTATTATTATCAGCATAACGCACTCATCAGTGTTGGTTCCTTCTTCAGGTTGACGCAGCTCTCTACCGCCACCTTGTGGCAATCCTGCGTCTCTGCCTGATGCGGAAATGCGTGACGCCTGAGGACACTGATGAACTGCAAGGGTAAGACCCCCCCCCCCCCCCACCCCCTCTCTTTCATCTCTTCTAACAATCAACTAGATTCACATGGCTACTGTTGTGATAATCACGCTCCGTTCTACAGTCCGGCCCACCGAAGATTTGGACTATCAAGTCTATGTGACTGTACTCTTATCCAAAAGTTGCCCACCTTTTTTTTTTGTTTTGTTTTTGTCGCATAGTCACACAGTCAACCTGTTGTCAGCGCTGCCCCTCCAGTGTCTGGATGTTCTGCTGACGGTGCCTTTGGAGCCCGATTCGGAGCAGTGCCGCGGCGTCAACATGGACTGCGTCCAAATCCTGCTGCTGTTTATGGAGAGGCGCCTGGAATCGGTAGTCTGCTCGTAGTCGACTGAATACAAGGGAGTGTGCAATCACAATTCTAGCGGTTATTCGGGGTGTTTCGATGCACCGATAAGGCAGTGGTGCTTTTTGGTTTTTAGGTTAGCTCTGGTTAAATTAGCATAAAAAATCTTACCTGATCTATTGGCAGATAATGTTTAAGTATATCCCAAAGTACCCGAATCCCCTGTTTTTTTTTTTAAGGCCTGAGTTTTGTCGTGTGGTGGGCAGTCACATGACAGTGCTTTTCTTCTGCGAAGGGGGATAAAATCAAAGAGAAAGTGACGCCAATCCTCAATCTGCTGACTGAGAGCTGCCGGGCACACAAAGAAACGCGCCACTTCATCAGGACATATGTAATGAGCGTGACGAAATCACGGTAACATCGACCAAAGCGCAAACTTCTTTGGCAAATGACTTGGACCTCTGCAGGTTCTGCCTCCTCTGAGAGATGTTTCCCAGAGGCCGGAGGAAGGCTGCACCGTCAAGGGCCGTCTGATCCGTCTCATGACTCACCTGGACACGGACCTTAAACACTGTGCCGCCGACCTCATTTTTGTCCTCTGCAAGGAAAATGGTAACTATTGTCACTGTGGAAAAACACAGTGTGTGCCACTCTGAAAAATGCAAGCCTGAATTGTCTGAAAGTTCACATCTTGTAAAATGCCAAAAATGTCCAAATAGTCCTGTTTATACCTTTTCTCTTCCAGTCAGGCGTTTTGTCAAGTACACAGGCTACGGCAATGCGGCGGGGCTGCTGGCCACCAGGGGTCTTTTGGCTGGCCCGACATCCAGAACCTCCTGCGGCGAGACGCCCTACTCCAGTGACTCGGACTCCGATACCGAGGAATACCGTCGCGTTAAAGACAGAGTCAACCCGGTGACCGGGCGGGTAGAAGCGGAGTTGCCGGACCCCATGGAGGGCATGACGGAGGAGGAGAAGGAGGAGGAGGCCAAGAGGCTCATTAAAATCTTCAACAAGCTGTCCAGGTCTGCGCGCAGTACAGTAATCCCCCCCAATAATTCAAAGGGGATCAGGTGCCCGGAGCGTAAATGCACAAGTAATGGATGCTTCATGAATAAGGGTTTGGAATTGCCGACAGATGCAAAAAAAAGGAAAAATGCTGCCGAAGCACTTTTTTCACATCAGCCGGGGCTTTGGCCTGACTAATAGAAGCTGGTTCACTCTCTTCAATATGATTCCTTTGCACCGATGTGCCACAAAATGACGCCAAAGCACGACTATTATATGTGGCAGGGATTTGGCGCCATCTTGTGGTATTTGCTGGCATTTCAGAAACAGCGAATAGCAAAGGAGCGGTTCGTTATTTACGCATTTGTGGCTTTCAGACATTTTTTTGTTGTTGCTAATTTCAACCCGTTGGGTACTGCTAAGATGCCACGAGACCAAGGGCAGATTACAGTCGGTCTTCAGTACAGTTTCACTGTCTGCATGCACCATTAAATCATGTCAAATGACTGCAGGGATAACATCATTCGGCCAATGGGAGTGGACGCGGACGGGAAGCTGGTCCCGATGGCAGGACTGCGGGACGAAAGCCTCACCGAAGAATCGGCGTCAGACAGTGACACCGCTGAAGTTGAGGAGAATCAATGAAGTACTACATTCTTTCATTCGGATGTCCTTTTACTGCAGCGCATCTCAAAGTCAGGGCCGGGGATCCCCGGGGGTGGTGGGGGAGGATCAACTTGAGGGTCCTCAACATCATTTTCAATGAACTATTATGAACTCTAAAATTTCGCCAACATACGGGGATCAGCACACTAGTAGACGAAATCCAATCACGCAAACACTGCTTTCGAGCTTAGCTTTGGGCCAATTAAAAGCTCAGATACATGTGACATCATCGCATAAATCTGAACGAAAGGCAAAATATAACGAGACGAAAGTGGTACTTTTAAAATTCACTTGTGATGTTTCTCGCTCGTGAACATTTTATATCCTGAATAATAGAACGATTTTTATCTTGGAACGCTCTGACTTTACTGTATTCCCGTAATATCTCAACTTTTTATACGACAAAATTTGTTCTTCGTTCTTATAAAAACGTTTCCTATAAATCAACATCATTATCATCATACCGCGAATAATTCTCAGACCATTTTACAACTTTTTCCCCCTTGGAAAATGGGAGTTTGTCCTCGGAAACATTGACTCCTTTCTTTGGCATTTATGCGAACACGTCTTGGTGTTATGAAAGGGAAAAATATTTCCCCCCTGTGAGGGGGTCCCCGGTTCCCCCAAATTTGAGAAGCCCTGTTTTCAAGAGGCTTAACGCTGACACCCGAGAGGCAACGGTAGTTTTGAGACGTTTTCCTCCCCTTTAGAAGTACGAACCTTGATCTTTTCTTTTCTGAACTCCCCATCACCATTAGGCATGTATACTCCCCCCACAAAAAAGATCTCACGGCACACACACAAGACACCGAATTGGCGATTTCATCTTACTCCGTTCAATGACAACTCAAGGTGAGACGAGAGCACATCCGTTGCGACTCGCGTGGACGCACCTTCAACACCTGATGCTCATTGAGCGTCATGCGCTCGTGGATTGCGAGTCAGTCCTCACCTGAAATGTGCTGGTAGTGATTAAAGAATTGATGACAACGGGATGACTGGCGGTCTTCTTTATTGCGCTTCCACACCAAGCCGTAATTTGCAGAGGCGCGAGGAAAGCGAAGGGAAAAAATGCGAGCCGAGCGCACGTGTGGCATGCGGAAGGGCAAAGCCCGGCGTCAGCCGATGACCATCTCTTCCAGCGACACTTGCAGGTCGACGGACTTCAAGGAGGACGCGCCACCCTCCATGGCCATGTTCTTCAAGAGCTCCAAAGACGTGAGCACCACCTGAAGGAAAACGAAGAACCGATCACCACAAAGGTACGGACGACAATTCCCTTCGGTTCTCACTCTCGGCGAAAATGTGTCACTCGGCCATACTTCCTTGACACCGAGTCCTATTTGGACAGGGCCTCGCTTTCCGAAAGAGCGCGCCGGATGCCTGTTCATGTCACAGTGGAGCTCACCTCCACGATGATGAGTTTCTTGGTCCAAGGCCAGTTTTGCGGGTCAGGCCACTTCTCACCCAGGCACAGGAAAAGGGAGCAGGGACCGCACTCTTTGCTTTCAAGCGTTATAAAGTCCAGTATCCCTGAAGGAGACGAACGGCACTCTCAATCCAACCCTCGAGGCAAACAGCAGATGAGAAAGAAAGCAAACCGTACCGTGGATAAAGTCCCGGAAGGGGTAAAGCGGCTGCGGCTGCTGTTTGGAGATTTCCTGCGGGCGTCCGCTGTGGTCAAACTTGGAGAAGCTCCAAAAAGCTTTGATTTCGCCTCGTCTCTGGCCGTAGACGACATCGCCCGACACGCCGACGTCCAAGCCCTCGCCGAGCTTGTCCAGGATGCACTGGGTCAGCTTGGCTTGTTTTTGATCCTTGATGGTGACGGGACTCGGCAGGGAAACCAAAGACAGGCCCGACTCCTGGTCCAAGGCAGGCTCCGCCTGCTCAGGCCTGAAGTCGAGACAATTGTTTTCATTCTTGTGCTCTTCGGAGGCATTTTTGTACCTTTTTGACGTTTTGGAGCATAGCTTCCCTTAACTCGGCAGTCGTCAACCTAAAATACTCCTCACAGAAAAAAAACACACACACAAAACTCTTTTGACATCAAAAGTGAGGCTAATACTTGGAATGAATAGTTCCAAAAAAAAAAGCAGTCTGAAAAACAAAGAAGGCATTATTCTTTCAAATTGGGGGGAAAAATGTGTGTACTGTGTTTTGAATCTGGAAAATAAAACTACAGTATCTAAATATTGTACTTCAAGACATAAAGTAAACATGACCAGAATTTAAGTATGATCAGTATTTAAGTAGATCAATGAGGAGTTTTACTCAACAAATCTTAAGTGACTCATCTGCAGTTACAGATGTCATTTTTGCGGAGGATAAAAAAAAAAAAAATATTGGATGGTCGTGAGTACTGTTCTTCCGGTGTTGGACACGGCCACGTCGATGCTATTCGTTAGCCGTCTATGGCATTTCACATGCTATGTTAGCCCACAGCTCTCTTGTGAGATTTGTTTTTGAAGTTACCTGTAAATTAAGCGGAATCCAGCTTCGTTGGCAACCAGCTGTTCCGACACCTTCTGCCCTCTGTAGTGGACAATTATCCGGAATTCGGTCTCTGAACATGCAAGGGAAACGGTGCATCCATTCAATCAATATTCATCATTGCTTTAACAGGAAATCATCTACATTGATGTCTAAATTGTCATCATATAAAATACATTTAACGACACTGCGCGCTATACATTTATACCGCTGTGTGTGAGACGCATACTTGGAGATACCGTGCAACCAATTTTGTCATCATCAGTGCAATGTTTCAATTTAATTCCACTCACTGAAATGATTTCCATCCTTGGTCTTATGAATGTTGTCTAGAAACTGCTTGGCTAATTGGCCCCCGCACGCCTCACCGACGGCTCCCTCCATCGGGTGTGCCGGTTGCCCCGGCGACCCGGCTCCGCCGACTTCATCCTCGGCCGCGACTGGATGCGGCTGTTGCCACGGCAACATGTGGCCGCCAATCACGATGGGATGCCGGCGCTCCTGTTGCTCGGGAGGAAACTCAAAGGCCGCCGCTTCTTCTGCGGAGGGAAAAAGTTGGCAGGGATTAAAAAAGTCGACGGTGCAAAGGTGCCTGGAACTTGATGCGTCACATTAGAAGAACCTGCATTGGCGTATCTTTCACCCCCATTGGGTCATTTTAAGACGGCGGTTTTAAGGGTCAATGAATTCTGGGTACCTGCTTGAGGCCCAATGTTGAGCTGCTTCAAACAAGTTTGCAGAAGGTCCTCACTGGGGGAGGATTCTGTCAGCAAATTTGGAGTTGAGAGCAAGGAAGCAAATCTCTTCTCACAAGCTGCCATATGAAATATTAGCGATGTTCACCTTGGATAGGACAGTAGAGACACTCGTCCACGAATGGGTCAACGTAGCTCTAAAAGGTGGACAGGCACAACGTGAACATTTGGATGCGTCTGTCGAGAAGGCAAACACACATTCGCGCACACGACACGGGCACGTACTTCTTGTATGGGAGGGCTTTCGTGGCAATCCGGCTCATATTGGCTGGGTGGTGTAGCGGAAGAGTTCTCTTAGAAAAAAAAAAAAAAGGTAGCTTCGCAAACGTCATCCATCAGGAATCAGGAATAGTGCCGCGCGTGAGCATGGCTCACCTCCTGCCGTCGACTCATCCGGCCAGCGGTAGACTTTGTGAGGGTTTGCCGTGTCGTTCTTGTTGTCTGCTATCATTTGGAACTTTTTGGCTCGCAGCGCGCATCGGAAGTTCCTCTTCCACACAGAGGCCTCTCCCTGGATGCGGCCGTTGCCGCTCACCTTTGCCCAGGCCTGGAGTGCGCCAAGAGACACGCGTTCAAAACACGGCAACGACTATTCACGGCGAGGATAGCTGGCAATGAGGCAGTTCCAGCGGGAGAAAAAGAGCCCCGAAGCATGACACTAAGTTTCAGTTTTGTTATTCTTTCTTGGGGGTTGGGGGGGGGGGGGTACCTTGAAGATGAGAATGTCAGAATCAGAAGAGTCCTGTCTCAAAGCGTGTTTCCAAGGGATGCAAAATTCCGTTTGCTCCTGGTTGGTCCACTGAACGCCGGGATACGCGCCGCTGTCAATTTGAGCCCGAAGCCACTGGATGAACAGAGGTTTGGAATGAGCCATCTCTAAAGGAGCCAGGAAACAACATTTTAAAAGCAAACATGGACAGCATACACCTCGCTTTTAGTGTGGAGTTTCAATAGTTTCCATTACGACTGAAAACCGCGATGGTTTTGACTTTACTTAAGCCTCTGCCATAAATGCTAAAAAGTCAAATGGAGTTTTTTTTTTTTGAACGAGAGCTCGATTGGTAAACTGAAGATATAAAGTCTGCACTCCCCTGCTCAAGAGACATTTTTTTGTGGGGTGGTACAAAAAATATCAAAACAACAAATTCATTCTAAACTTTTGACACCATCTATTGACCGTATCTTCCTTTTTTTTCCCACTCCCTCACTTTACAACAGTATCTATTGTGACCCCTAGAGGGCAGCATTGTATCATAGACGTGAAAATGTCTTGAAAACAATCAATGAAGAATAATTAAAAAGGAAAATCCCCGTGTACGTGCAGCAGTTCGAAGTTCACAATCGTAAACTTTTGTGAGCAAACTGTCATATGACAACAGCAATTGAGCAGCAACGAGCAACAAGCAGATAGACGAGAGGAGCTATTCACGACGCCGTGAAACTCTTTCCAGTTTTTTCGTATGACATCTGCAATCGTGCATTTCCGAGCAACAAGCAGATACACGAGAGGAACTATTCACGACGTAGTGAAACTCTTTCCGTTTTCTTCGTTTGAAAATCTAATCGAGCTGTCTTCGAAAAGCGAACGGGGAAAATCGCACATAGCGGTACTCGATTAGGCTAGCGGGTGTGCGATTCAATCTTGCGAACTCGAAAACTATTGTGGCTTTAACAAAGAAGCGCACGTCAGCAACTACTGATGCATGCATGCATATACGACGTACCTTTTAGTTGTCCCGGAAAAGTGGTCGTCGAGCCGAGGATGCGTTGAGTTGCCGTCGTTCTCCGAGTGCCGACGTGAGCAGCTGAAGTCTCAATGGCAGCACTGAGCGGGCAGCGCCGCTGTTTCGTTTACTCGAAACAACCTGGGAATTTACTTTCGTTTTCCGAACGCGGTTGGGAGTTTCAAGTTCCCAGTTGTCGAGCCCTCCAGCGCGCAGCTGGACGCCGACACTCACGGTGACGTGAATGAAATTCCGATTCGGGTTGACCCAAGAGGGTCGCGGGGAAGCGAACCACGCAGTGTGATCTTTGCAGTTTTTATTTGTTTCTCAAATACAGGAGAGTTAAATGTACAGAATGACAAAGAATATCATCAAGAACTGTACAATATTTACACGCCTTTTGTCCTTTTTTTAAAATGGAAAATTAGATTGTTTTCAAAATAAGTATGCACATACATCAAAATGATAAAAATGACATGACTATTTCCTCTTTAAATATTACTTATTTATACTCCTTCTTCCCACATAGGAAATGGACAGTTTACTTCTTTTTCTTTGCATTTCCATGAGTGATGATTGAACTGAAGCACAACAATGTAAAGTTTCAAATATCCCGCACCCCACCCACCCCCACGCTTTTTTCTTTTCTTTTTTTTTAAACATTATTTTACACCCACTGTATTTGATACATAATGTCGGTCTTAATGTTGTCTGTTCTTCAGTGGAGAGAGGAAGACAGCTTGAATATGTGGGTCACGGTTGTATACTGAAGGTATGGACGATAAAAAGTAGTTCAAATGTTAGGGCAGCAATCCAGCGCTTGTTAAGTTAAAAACCTCATATAAATAATAAAAATGTGTTTATATATTATCACACCGCTGAGTCGCGCTGCCCTTCATGTCGTACAGGATGAGAGAGAGAGAGAGAGAGAGAGAGCATTGATGAACACATCGAATGGTTCGAGTCCATGTTTACGCTGCTCACGGCACACTCCACGCGCAGTTTAAAAAGCATTCGCGCCCTCTTTCAGTCTTTCCCGAAGCCAACGGCTGATGTTAGTCTTTTCAAAAAAATAATTTATGTAAAAACTAAGCAGTAATCGTTTCTCTTTGAGCTATTGTCTTAGTGACGCACAGTTAACGAGATGTTAGTGGCTCCTCTGAGGACTTGGCGTTGTCCTCACTTTCCAACCTGACGCGGGTGGTCAAATTCCTCTTGACCCGCTCGTGACCCCTAATCCGGTGGGGTCCCACCCCTCACAATGAAACATGTTTCTTTAGTCATTGATCAAGAAGAAGAAGAAGAAGAACAAAAAAAAAAAAAAAGTGGCCATTGTTGGCGCCCCGCCCCTCAAGTTCACAATGGGCCGTGAAAATACATCCTCAGATCTTTGAGATTTGAAGAAAATTGACGGTTTGGCGGAAAGGGGCTCTGTACAGTGGGATCCACGGTGTTCCTTATTTTTCTTTTTCATATCCCCTGACTTGAATTCATCTCATCCATCTCAGGCTTTGGTGCTGAGCGTGAGCAGCTCGATGAAGGAGCCGAAGAGCGTGTCCAGCCAACCCTGGTTGGCCATGCATTGCTGCACCACTTCCTCCTGGCCCGGGTCCTCGGCCGCCTGCTCGATCGTGTTGGTCTGCAAAAAGGGGGGGGGGAGACAGGAGCCTGAGACTCAAGTACGCGAGCAGGTTAGCTCCTCAAAATCAGAGACGTCTGAGCTTACCTCTTTCTTGCACTGTAAGAAGGTGTGGTATTTATAGTGATGCAGGGAGTGGTACAGACTGTAGATCCGATAGGAGTCGGATGACAGCTTAAGGTCCTGGAGAAAATGCAAAGTCAGATTAAGATGGTGTGGATTTGAACGATGTTCCATCGAGTCAAGTATGATTTCTTATTCTTGTGAGCCGCTGTCAAGTTAAGCAGTTCGAACATGAGCACTGCCCTGAAATACAGAAATTGAAAAATAAAAAAATAAAGAAATACTTCACTCACGATTCAAATGAAATGTATTGCAAAAAAAAAAAAAAAAAAAAATTAAAATTCTTTCAAACAAACCAATCTGAAAGATGCAATGTTCATTTATTGAACTGAAAAGCTTCCGACGTTCCAAGTGAAGTGCACTTTGAGAATCACTGGAAGAGCAACATCTGACAGGTCATGATCAGTTCTGCCTTCCGCTGTGAAGATTTTTTTTTGGGGGGTGGGGAGCACTTTTGTTCCTTTTGCAAGACAGGGAGAAGAAGAATATCTCGAAAATGTCACTTTACGCATGAATGCAGAAGCGCTAAAGGGGAACTGAAATTCTGTGGCATCGATTAAACGGTTGAAATAATGGCCGTGAGACCTGACGTGGGGAATGGTTTGAAACTCGGGATCCACGTCCTTCGGCGCCCCGTAAATGTCAACGAATTTGTGTGTTCAGTACAAAAATGGCTACGTCGGCACCTTTTCGAAGAGAACGAACCGGTTGTTAGGTAGCCTAAAATTTAAAAAGACACCTGTGGTTTAGGCAGGGTTTTCTTGACTCTGTTGAGGGTCTTGCGGTTGTAGGCGTCGCCGCTGAGCCGCACCCTCACCGCTCCCGAGTCCAAGGGGTCCACGATGATCTGGGGGTATGCGTGCACAACCTCCTGAGGAAGAGGATGCGCCAAAAATCAGGAATCGCGGCACACCCGAGATACATTTTAATCAACCGCTCCCGCGCTTCCGCAGACGCAAGGTAAGACGATTCGATTTCAGTGCTGTTTGACAGCCCCCCTATTAAGAGTTGAGCCGATCGGAAATCGGAGCCAATCACGACATTTTCACATGAAGGGTCTCTGCTGAAAAAGACTGCTTTGTTTTTTGTTTAGGTTACAAAACCGCGACATAATTCTGCGGTGAAAAGATTTTGCATAATGAAGCAGGAATCGCTTCGTGTTGTGTGTTGTATTAAACAACTTTTTTTGGGGGGGAACATCCTTCTGAAAGAGTTGTGGAGCGTGTGCGTTTTGTGCCTGCTTGACAGACGGGGACGACGACAGCGATGCCGTCAAGTACGCCACGAGAGCAGTTGGGCGCAGATTACCTGATGCTGAGAGCTCATGCTGACTCTCCTCAGCAACCTCCGCTTCTGTTCGCTGAGGATGCTGTCGATCTTCCTCATGGGGGGGAGGTAAAGCTCATCTGCCGGAGCAGTCAAGGTAGAGCGGCTGTCATTAGTCATCCCACGCCAAGCTGCCGCTCGCTTTCATAACACGCGCGGATTCTATTTCCGTCTCACGCGTCAATATGTAGAACCGCTCCTCCGCCAAGGAGATGATGCGGTTCTGTCTTGTCATCGGCGTTGGCTTGTTAGTCAGCGGGATCGCACAAAAACCGCCTCGGTCACCAGGCATGACTCTTCAATCAAAGAAGCTTGAAGTATATTTGCATGACTGCAATTCTGGATAGACTGCGGAGCGGAGGACCAATACGTCGATCGACCGGTAGCTTGCGGACTGGTCGTTGCGAGGGTTGTAGAGTAAGTCATGTAGTCCTCAATTCATGACTTTTTTTTTTTTTTTTTGCTGCTAATATGGTACTCACGATTAGTCATCGCGTGACCCGAAAATGTAGCCAGGCCGGTTGACAGATTGACATTCCGTAGCACACCGGACCGTAAACGCTTGACTGAGTGCCCATGCGGATTCCGTCGCCTTGTAATAATATTCCACCGTGATGACATGTCGGGAGGCGGCGAGCGGGCATTCTTACCGTCCGTGTCCTCCAAGGCCTGGATCATGTCGGGGTCCAGAGCGGTGCTGACGAGCATTTCCACGTAGCTGCGGAACATTTCCCTCATGGCTCGGTTGTTCACGCCGCCTTTCACGGGCACTGAGAGCAGGAGGCGGAAGGAGGTGTACGTGGAGTACGAGCGCGGCGCTAAGCCGGTACATGCAAAGGCCTTACTTTCATTCTCGCTGGCGGCGTCGTCCGACGAGTCCGAGTCGGAAGAGGAGGGCGCTTCCTTGAGCCACTTCTTCCGCTTCTTGGGGGGAGGCTCCGCCTTCACCCTGGCCGCTTTGGACTTTGGCGGGCGCTCGGGTTTCTCCTTCCTCTCCGGCGCTTTCTTCTCGTCCTTGGCCCTCCCACGCTCGGCGGCGCGCCGCTCCGCCGCTTGCGCTCGCTTGTCTTTGTCCGCCTCCGCCTCTTTCTCCTTGGCTTTGGCCCCCGTCGCCGAGGCCTCCTTTTTCTCCCGCTGTTCTTTCAGAGCCGGCGGGGTTGTTCGCCATTTCTCCTTCTGCTCCTTCTCACGCTGGCTGGACGGAGTCAATCGCTCCTCCTTGGGTTGAGCTTGGTTAGCGGGAGGAGAAGCCATTCTGGGGAAGGACTGGCGCCTGTGACATGTCGACAAATTGCACCGAAAGGCCCGAAAATTAGCCATCTCGATTCTACAAGAGCTTGCAATTAAGATTGTAAGAAGGAAGTCAAGGTGGCCAAATCGTCACGATGAGCAAGAAGGGTACCTGAGGGCGGGCGTGGCCCTGCGCCACGGCCTTCGAGAGCAGACTCTGACGTAGTCCTTCTTGTTGACGTTCTCCAAAAACTTGACGTAGATGCGCTGGTAACGTCTTTTGGCATCTCCAAAGTAGCCCAGGTACTGAGGGGGAGGAGGGGGCACATGTGACATCAGGCAAAAGGCTTCCGCACCGCTCGACAAACAGGAAGACGGTCGAGCGATGAGAGTGCGGCTTCCTGAGGCCAACTCACGTTGCTTGTGGCGCAGAACTGTCTCTGTCCATCTTTGATCTCCGGGCTGAACTTCTGCAGCAGGGCTTTCTGCACCCTCCAGATGGGCGGAGGCTCCCGGCCCGTCTGCAAGGCCAGCTGGAGCAAAAACACACGAGCCCACTTAGTAGCTTGCAAAGTCAGTCTGCATCGGACAAAGGTTCAGATCTCGAGAGGGCGTTCCGAAAGACGGCACCGGTACGTTCCGGTCGGGAGTTGCGCCCACGGCATCTGCTCGAAAGGCAACGGCATGCAAACAAGCATCAAGCCCCCAGTCCACCCGTGACGTGCTGTCACAGATGCTCCCTATGTGTTTGTATTCTGAGTTCCTCATTTATTTTATTTTGGCGGTGCGCTTTCCGGGGACTTTGTGTCTGCTTCCTCTCATGATCAAGCTGAGCCGGAAGGCGTTGCCGCACTTTTCCCAGTGCCTCCCTGCCCGTTTCCCCCCCCCAGGGACCACGTGATCCCACAATTATCCTGCTTCCCCTTCGCTCTTGGATCCACTGCCGCCTCAACCTTTGCTGTACCTTAACACGACCTGCCTATGTTAAGTTTCAACCGTAAATAGAGCGGAGACCCTGATCGGTCAACACTTGAATATCTTTTCCAAGTCATCGTTCCCATAGCTGTAAAAAGAAAGCGCTTTGAGATGATTTGATCGTTGAGTGCGCTCAACAGCGGCATGTGGCGGAGACTCGTAACTTTCCCGAACAACCTGAGCTAAATTTAGCTCCACGCTGGCACACAAAGATCAAGATGCTTCCTTGCCGCCAATGACTTTCCCTTTAACGGGTGATTTGGCACCCTCTTGTGGCGTCTTGGAGCATTGAAGAAAGAGCCAGAAAGAAAGAAAAAGAAAATGAGCTGTAAAATACTGAATGGAATCTGTCCTTTTGTAGTGCTTTGATTATGTCAGGCGCGAGCTTGTGCCCTCTGCGAAGGAGGAGATACTCAAAGACGTGTGCAGACGGAGTGCTCTCTGAACAGCACGGAAGTTGCACCGCCACAGACGGCAACCCAAAATTCATGAGGCGCGACGAGCCTCACCACTGCACCCACCTTGAGTGTTCCGATGTCCTCCACCCTCACGACAAACTCATCCCTCTCCCTGAAGATGCCCTCCCCGCCGCTCTCACTGTCGTCCTCCTCACTCTCTCCCGCGATGGCCGCGTCCTCCTGCTTCTGCGCCAGGTGCAAGTTGGTGTTCTTTGGAGGCGGTCGCTCTTCTTCAGGAGAGGCGGCAGACTCGGGGGAGGGTGTCGGAGACTCCTTTTGAGGAGAAGCTTGAGCAGGAGGAGGTGGGCTTGAAGAAGTGGGAGGAGGAGATGGAGGAGGAGGAGGAGGAGGAGGAGTGTCAGGCGGCGGCAGAGTAGCAGTCAGGGGAGGCGGCGGCGTCTGAGATTTGGCGGCAACGGGGCTCGAAGGCTTCGAGTCCTCCCGTTGTTCCTCTGGGGGCGGAGGAGGAGGAGGCGAGGGCAGGGAGAGTGGAGGAAGCGGGGAGGGAGGAGGAGAGGAGGAGGAAGAGGAGGAGGAAGAGGAGGCAGGAGAGGGAGGCACCGAGGGAGGGGGGGGACTTGTTGCTTCAGCAGGAGCGGGAAGCTCCGGGAGGGACACTGCAAATAAAGAGATCAAGGCTGAGAACCATTTGACAGACCGATGGAAAACTCGACAAGCACCGCATTGTTCTTCAAACCAACACAAGCAGAATTGGACCGCGTCTTTATCTGTGATGTAACCGGTGTGCCAACTCTTGATGAAAATGTATGCCAAACAGATACCTGTTCTTTCTTTTTTTTTTTTTTTTCCCCAAATCCAAAGATGACACCCCCAACATGAAAAAAACAGCACCAGCAGCTCGAGTTTGGCCGTACCTTCAAGCTTCGGGGCACCCAGTGTCTCCAGCTGCGGTTCTCTCTCCTCCATCATCTCAGTTTCCTCATCCCCACCGGTAATCCTCTCCCGGTCATTCTCCTCATCCCTGCTCTCGTCCATGTTTTCGTCCTCCGGCTGGAGGACGCAGGGCTCATTGGGCGGAGGTTGCGCATGGGGCGCGTGAATGTCCGTCTGAGGGCTAAGGGTGGGAGGCTGCAACGGGGGCGTCAGAGGGGAGTGACAAGGCTGCGGCGGAGGAGGCGGCAGCGCGTGATGGATGTTTGCGGTCAGCTGAGGAGTGTCGTACAAGGCGGAAATGGCCGAGGAGATGCTCTTCTGGAGGTCCTGGTTCTTTCCGACCGAGTCCTCCTCATCTGAGGAGAACGAGGGCAGGGTCTCCAGGTTCCTCTTGAGCTCGTCCTCCAAGCGCTTGGGGCTGGGGCAGCCGCCCAGGGCGAGAGTGCCGTTACCTTCGCCGTCCCCGAACGGGGGCGGGGGCGGGGGCGGAGGAGGTGCCGGGGAGAGTGGCCGCAACCCGGATTTACACGGGGAGCTTTCGCCGTTGTCCGCTTCCATTCCGGGGGAAATGTCCAAGCCTGGAGGTCTCTTCCCTGTCTTGAGGAAGTCCAAGAAAGAAGCAACCAAGCCAGCTTTGGACTCTGGGTCCTTCTCATCACCCTAGGAGAGTCACATCGAGCAAATTGGAGATCAACTCATGGGGAAATTACTCAAAAAAAAAAAAAAAAAACGTGACACAAATGTGCTTCAATGCAATCGAGCGGTCATGGACCAGGACCTCTTACCCTTTCCTCGAGACCGTCCCCATCTATTCCTTCGTTCGCCATCTGGCTTTTCTGCTTGGTTTTGTCCTGCGCCCTGGTGCTCTCAGTGCTGCAAGGACCAGGACTGAGACCAAGTGAAGGGGCCGAGCCTACCGAGCCATCAGACAAAGCAGGGTCTGTGCCAGACAGAGAGTCTGCCCTCAGCAAGGCATCGGAGGACGACATGGGAATTGGCAACTTGATCTATTTCAAAGAAATAGAGAACAAACATGATTTGGGGCATACATGAGACAGGAAAGCACCAAATTGTGGAATGGTTCTGTTATCGTTTAGGTTTGAAGGATCTGAACTAACTTTCGAGCTGTGGTTCTCAAAATGGCGTCTGCGAGCCGTAAACCGGGAGTCCACAACAACATTTGAAATAGGTGCCTACGTACCGTGAATGTGGCATACCAATTCGTCAACAATACGAATCCAATGACTCCTGAGAACTCCTGAGGACCGATGTCGAGCTACTCACCTTCAATGGTGGAATCGGTTCATGCTGTTGCTGTTGGGACTGATGATGGAGTTGCTGCTGCTGCTGCTGATGGTGGTGGTGTTGGTGTTGGTGATGGTGATGCATCTGCTCCTGCTCCTTCCCGCTCATTTCCATGTACATATCCTCTCTCCGACCTCCTCTTCCTCTGCTCCCGCGGCCTCGGCCCCTGCCTCGCCCCTCCACGCTGAATCCCCCTCCGCCAACCGTCCCGCCCATTTCGCCCATCATTCCTCGTGGCGTGTAAGGCTCAGGCATGGGGCGAATGCGAGGCCTGCCTCTGGGTCGAGGGGGGCCCTCCCTCTTGGGCCGCGTAGGCTTCCGGCCTCTCTTCTTCGGGCCGTCCTGAGGCAAAAGAGAGTGTGCGCCCATTGATGGGTAGCCAGAGGCGTGGTAGAAGTCAATGTCACCCATTAAAGGGCTGAGCGAGCCGCTTCCTCCTCCTCCTCCTCCTTTCCTGCAGCTGGACACCAAATCTGGCAGGAGATCTGGAAGCCTACGACTGTTCAACCTGATGTCAGCAGGCTGGTCCGCTTTATCCTCATCGTCTTCAAACTCGTACTCTTGAGCGTAACTTTTCTTCGGCAGCGTGTTCGGGTCTCTGCGCTCCTTCAAGAGGTGAAAAGAACTCGACTTGAGGAGCTTTTTGGGACGAGATGAGCAGAAAATTGGCGATTGGAGGCCTCCCGAAGCTGCTCCTGCGCTTGGTCCTCCAGGTCCGGAGGACATCTTTGCAGCGGAGTTGTTAGCTCCGGTGTTATTGGAGCTCATACCCAGCGCTGGGTTCTGGGACTGAATTAAACCAAGCTGTTCGGTGTTCACCGTGGAGGGCAGCTCGTGGGTTTTAAGGGAGTCAAGATCCAGAGTCATTGTATTGTTGCCGGGCTCTTCCAAGCTGTGACAATAAGGCTCATAACCCTGATCTCCGTGGTGACCCATCATATCATAGCCAGCGCCGCTCCCGGCCCCCCCGGGTCCACCGCTGCTCTGTCCAGCTTTCATGGAGCCCATAGCCTCTTGCCCAGTGTGGCTTTCATTCATCGCCTCCTGCCCCGGTCCCGCAGCGCCAGCGCAACTTGACTTGTAGTCCTCTGCGCAAAACATGTCTTCCATGCCCGGAAAAAAGGAGCGGTCCTCATCCTGGAGAAGGGAGTCGGGAAAGCAGATGGATGTCAGGGGAACAAAGCGATTACTCTGTTGGCTTTGGTCTGCTTTCTCCACCGGGCTGACCGTCTCAAACTGGTGCTGCTCCGAGCGCTGTTGGTCTAACTGGCTCTGCTGGGGGGTGAGCTGGGACGACAGCGGCTGCTGCGAATCGGGCTGAGATTGGGGGTGAGTCGGGGCAGACGTCGGGGGTATATGGTGAGGGTGCGTCGTCTGCGGCTGAGCGTGAGGGTGGTGAGAATGGGCTTGCTGGTGTTGAGAGCTGGGGTGCTGCTGCTGCTGCTGCTGGGGGTGGTGCTGCGAAAGGTGGTGCATGTGGGAAGGGGTGGGCATGGCGATTTCAGGCTCCGAGAGGAAAGAGTGGAGTTCAGGGGCCGAGTGCGGTTGTGGGTGATGGTGAGACGGGTGCTGCCTCTGCTGCTGCTGCTGCTGTTCCTGCTGTTGCTGTCTGTGGCGCTCGCCGCTTCCTCCGCTCCGTCCGCCACGTCCGTCCTCTGCAATCGCAACATCTGTGCTCGAGGTCTGGGAAAGAGAGCGCTCCAGCATGTCCAAAGATGAAGCCACCGAGCTTTGTTTGACTTGGCCTTGTTCGTGCTGGTGCGACGAGGGTCCGTGGTTGTAATGAGCCGCCGCCACCTCTAGAGCCTGCGACTGGAGTTGGAGCTGGAGCTGGGTGGTCTGCGACTGAGCTTGAGCTGGATGTTTAGTCGAGCCCAGTCGTCCGCCGGCACTCTCCATCGCAGCTTGTTGTTGACCCATGGCGTGCTGCTGCTGCTGTTGGGGGTGAGAGTCCATCTTGTGGTGCTGCTGATGCTGTGGGTGGGAGTCCATTTTTGGGTGCTGCTGATGTGATTGGTGGGAGTCCATTTTATGGTGTTGTTGGTGTTGCCGATGCGTTTCCATTTTGTGGTGTTGCTGCGGATGTTGTTGGTGCGTGTCCATCTTGTGGTGCTGCGTATGAGGCTCCAGTTTGTTCCGGGTCGTATGGGACAACACGGACTGCAGGAGGTGCGGTGGCTGGTGGGACTGATCGCTGGGCGAGTCCATAAGAGACGCGGCGCTTTGAGACTGAGAATGTTGTGGCTGGACCTCTGGCGTTTTACGAGGATAGGGGATTTCGGCGCGCTCCTTTTTCTGGAGCTCCATCTGGGTGTGGGGTGCTATCTGCGAATGTGACGACACGTGCTGATTATGGGAGGAGTGTTGGGGAGCGAGGGAGTGCTGTGTGTACGGGTCCCCTCGTCCATAGTGGACTACTGAGCCCAAGTTGTCATGGTGAAGAAGGTGCGAATGCACCTGTTCTGCACTGCCTCGTCCCCCACTACTCCTGCTGCTCCCTGCGGGCCTTTCGTTCCTTTGCTGTTGTTGGTGATGGTGCTGCTGCTGCTGCTGTTGTTGTTGTTGATGATGATGTTGCTGCTGTTTCTTTAATGACATCTCCAGCTGGCTGTCCAGGCCGGAGATTGACCCTCCAGAGTTTGGATTTCCGACCCCAGAAGAGGACGTGGCAGTGTGGGTGCGTATGACACTTTGGGGGTGGTACCTTTCTTCAGAGGACTTTCCCATTTCATAGCCGAGCCCTTTGCCAGAATCAGAAGTTGGTGGCGCCGACTGAGACTGAGGCTGGCTTTGCTGGGGTGTCTGTTGGGGCTGTTGTTGGGAATGGTGATGAGAAGCCTGGGGAGCGGGACTCGCCTGTGCCTGCAGCAAGTGCTGGATCAAGAACTCGTCGTCGTCGTCGACTTCCTCTTGGGATCTCTGCGAACCAACTCCGAGCATTGACGTGTCCGCCTTTGTTTTGGAGGAGGCGGCGTGATAAGACTGAGGTTGGGAGCTCGGACCTCTGGTGTCAGGGTAGCCCTGTGGGGAGCTGAGGAAAGTGGGAGAGAGAACAGACGAGATGTATTTATTGGTACCCGCACCCCCGGGGGACTGCGTGGGGCACGCCGGCACCGGGGAGTGCAGCCCTGGGCGGATAATGCCCGAGTTTCCGGATGGGGAGGGGCTAGAATCTGGAAGATGATAAGACGCTCCTCCGCTACCTCCTCCACCTCTCTCGCTGGCCATGCCATTTCCTGCCGCTCCTCCTGACGAAGAGTTTCCACTCGCTGGACCGCTGCTGCTTCCTCCGCCAGATGCTCCGCTACCTGATGAACCACTTGATCTTAAAAGCGCAGGGGAATGGCCTGGGGCACCGTAACCCAGTGATGGGCTTCCGGCCCCACCTAGAGAAGGGGGAAGCGAGCCGTAAGCGGAATCGGCCCCATACATATCGGTGGGGTATGACTGACTCCGCCCTCCTAGACTTCCGTAGCCTTTTCCACCAGTACCTGAGCTCAGGTCCTGGGCTTGCGGGGAACTGAAGCCTCCATAGGATTGAGCGAGGTGAGAAGTAGGGGGCTGATTTGGAGAATATGACTGTGCCTGCTGCTGGGGCGGAGTCTGACCAGTAAGAGCAGAAGTGGGGGTTTTGACAGGCGGCACGGGAGAACCATAGCCAGAGAGGCAGGATTTGGGGAGGGATTGAGGTGTTGAAGTGGAAGTGGGAGGGGGCTGTTGCTGCTGAGGGGCCGGGGCCGGTGGGGCTGGTTGAGTGGGGGGTTGCTGCCTGGAAGGGGCTGCGGCGGAGTTCGAAGTGGGGACTGAGTTGGGAGGGTGAGCCCCGGGGGTGGCAGAAGAGGAGGACGAGGACGAGGAGGAGGAGGAGGAGGTGGAGGAGGTAGAGGATGCAGAAGGAGGTGTGAGAGGAGTTCTTGAGGACGATGCTGAACTCGCAGAGGAGTAGCCACTGCTGGAGCTACTTTTGGTACCTTTCCCAGCAGAGGAGGAAGAGGAGGAGGAAGATGAAGAATACGGAGGCTGGATGATTGGCCGATATTGCTCCGTACGAGAGGAGGCTTTGTGGTCCGATGAAGGGCTCTGGTCACCCAGCGGGCTGCAAGAAAGGCCAGCATGCCTGTGATGGCTGGCTATTTGTTGATAGCCCGCCCCTCCGCAGCTGAGGTAGTGCTGTAGGGAGTGGGCAGCGGAGGACGAGAGCTGCGGCTGCGATGCCGTGGGTCGCTGGTAGTGCTTGATAACGCTGTCCTGTCTGGGCACGGCCCGCTCCTGAGCAGAGTTGGACTGGGACTGGGACTGAGCTTGCGGCTGGGCCGAGGAGAATACCGACGCGTTATACAGCTGGGACGACTGGTCTTGGAGCTGTGACGACAGCAGGTTAAATTGGTGAGACTGCAGGTGTCGAGCAGAGGACGCCTGGGCTGATGAGGCACCTGTAGGGTCTTGGCTGCCCCGATAGGCGGCTGCTGCAGCCCCTTGCGACGACAGGAGTCTGTCGAAACCCAGGCTGGACTGGGAGGGAGCTTTGATGTGTAGTAAGGGGTCGTGTGGGGACAGCAGACCGTTGGATGTGGGGCTGAACGTGGGCGTGTCCTGGAGCGAAAGTGAGGCACCGGGAAAGGAGCGGCTGGAAAAGGAAGCTGGGTGCTGATAGGCTGAGAGAGCGGAGGAGGAGGGGAAGGAGCCCGAGCCAGGAAGAGCTCCAGAAATGAATAATTCCGGAGGAGCAGGTGTGTGCATCGCTGTTCAGCAGGGGGACAAAAAAAGAATGGGAAATGACTTGAGTCGTCCACTTAATGCAAATCAGAATCCTGACCTATCGACCTTTGCTTTGTTCTCCACATTAAAAAAAAAACAAAAAAAACAAAAAAAAAAACAACAACAACGACATCCAACACAATGCAAGCAGAATGATAATAGAACCGACCGGAGGTTATTTCAACGTCATATTGACAGCAGGCCACGTTTGAATGTCAACACATAAAGGAAGAGCAAACACAGTCCTACCTGTCTGCCAAGATGGTGTGCGGAACTGGGAGAGTAAGGAAGAGGCCGAGGGGGGGGCCTGAGGACCCCGAGACTCCAATGCCGAAATCAGATTCATGACTGAGGCGTCGGGGGCCGAGGGGCTGGCGTGGTGCAGGCCAGTGTCAAACAGCCCCGACAGACCTTTTAGAAAGAAATACACAGCCATGAAAAATGCTGCCAAAGGCACTTGCATATTTTGATCATGTATCAACACATGATAATTATTGGTGCCTCCGCTTGACAACTTTGCGAGGGCAAAGAGGGAGCATAACAACAAAAGCCCAAGATATGATATGTTGTCAATACTTGGCTAAGGTTACTCTACAGTACTGTGTGTTGAAATTCTGCCTACTTAAACAACAAAGTGATATTGCAAGGTAGCGGGCGGTAAATATAGTCCTCGGACTTCATCCATCTTGCGTTGAATATTTTTAACTATCAGCACTTGTCATGCCAGTGCTTCAGTAATGGATTTCACCCCCCACTTGTAGCCTGCAAACTAATTCAGCTACAGTGACTTATTTGCGCTCTTTGATTTGTAGCTCATCCGACAAAGTGACGTAATACAACAGAAAATCACATTTGCAGCATAACTTTCCCCTCAGAGGACAAACTCAGCGCTCGGGCTTTAATTGCGTTTACGGGAAATGACAAAAATTGCAGAGATAATACTCCCGTGATCTTCAAGTGAAGAAGTGTATCGCTATTTGATTTTTTTTTTTTTTTTTAAATCCCAACTGAATTTATTCAGGTTGTGAGCATTGTTCACGCACACGTCTAGACTAGGACTTACATGGCCATAATTCATTCCTGCGGCCCCTAACGTTGGGGACACGGGAGGTATGACATTTATCTCACCCAAACTCCGTCCAGCTGCTCCCCAAGCCCCGCCTTGGCCGGAGCTCCCTGGGTGGTGATTGGTGGCATAGCCCTGCAGAGGGTGTGGGGTGGCGTAGGCTTGGCGGTGGAGGAGCTCAGACTCAGGGTGGGATGATCTGGAACTCCCATAGACAAGACTAGGAGGAGGAGGAGGAACGATGAAGTGTCATTAATTTCTGAGCACATTTGCATAAACATCAGCTGGAACCTAAAAAAGGTGACAGCCGCTTTCCAGAATCCCATCCCATTTAAGTGAGTTAGAAACTCAAATCTTCCCATGATGAAAGTCATGAAGACACTTGATTTCGTTGCAACTAGGACAGTCATTCGATGTCAACATCAAAATGAAACTCAAGCATGGGATTTACATGAGACATGTCATGTTTTTATAGAAAAATGAATCGTGATGATGCTGGAGTACTGCAACAAAAATGCACACGTGACTAATATGACATGCCTGAGGTGAACATGCAATGGTTGGCTTGCTGGCCGTTTGTGAACATGTTAGCAATTTGTGCCGGCTTGCGGGGAGCTCTGCACAGCAGCGATGAGCGCAGAGCACACACGCGGCCTTATGTGTGTGCAAGGTCAACATTTTGGGGTGAAAAGAAACCAAATTTGTGCAGTACTGTACATCACAACTACCTCGTACAATTGAAGGGACGAGCTGTTCAATGATTACGTCGATGAGGCTCACAACCGGGCGCTACTGATCGACGTATCGAGAATGACAAATATCAGCACCGATGCCATCATTTGGACATGGCATCGCGTCTAAAACGAGACACCAAAACGTTTAGTGTTCGAGTAGCGGGGTGGGAAAATGTGCTAGAAGCGGCTAGGTAAGTGATGCTAGCAGGCCGCAATTGACTTCCTTGCAAAGCTAGCTCGCGTGCTAACGCAAAAGGTAACAGGTCTCGTGAATGATTCCGGCATTTTTCACATTATAACCACGTCAGCATCAAACTTATCATTCTTAGCATCAAATCATGATGTCTCCTTGCCTTTGCTATTTTTACTGAAACAACTGAATGTGGTTCGAATGGTAGGATTTCATTATGCAAATGAGTCTGCAAGAAGCCCACCGCAAATCATCTCCAATCGTGTCTGGGGCCAAATGCTGCAAAAATTTGGAACATTTTCATTGCAATCGAACTAATCCCCCACCCCACCCCCCTTTTAACGATGGCTCCACCAATGCACCTCCAATTCTAGTTGATGTCTGTCAGGAGGGGGCTGCTGTGGAGCTTTTTAGCACCATTCGAACCCATTTATTTATTTATCAGAGCATGCCCAAGCCTGCAAAGTGAAAAGCCTGTGGAGACGCCACCACCACTTCCCATCCACCATCTCCAACATCCACGTCTAGCAACGACACGCACACCGCTCCATTGCTGTTGATAATGTTATTACTATGCAACTCTTTGGGATGACAATGCATCGGCGTAGCGAGTGCGTGTGTGGAGCGCGAAGCCAATGGCGACAATGTGTTTACACGGGTCAATGTAAGCACTGATGCATGCATGCGTGCATGCACATTGTCTGGCTTGTGCCGATTACCTTGCTTTGGCCGATCTCTCGTAACTCCATCCTGCTCCAGCGCCCAAATCGCCGAACCCTGTTCCCGGGTAATTTCTATCCATCTATGTGGAGGGGGGCGCGGGCGAAAGCGACGTCGCAAGGCGGGGGAGGAAAAAAATCCAGTCTTTCCCGAGCTCCGTTTCAGGCAATTTTCCCCGGTTTCATAAGCCAGTCCTCCGGAGTGGAAAACAGCATATTGAAAGAGAAATGGAGGGGAGGAGGAAAAAACTGGATGAAAAAAGAGGGGGGTCTACGGGGTTATAATCCAACCAGCTCGATAAAAGACACTCTTCCTCATTTTCCTCTTTCCACGTTTATCATTTCCACGAAGATAGTCCGAATTCAGTCCGGCTCATGATGAAGATGTCGCGGATTTGGCCGCCAATGGGCGAAACGCTGATGAACATTTGATTTCCAACGCGTCCCCTCTTTTTCCCCTCTCTCTCTCTCGCTCTCTGTCTCTCTCTCTGTCTCTCTCTCTCTCTGTGGCGCCTCCTCCCCTTTCTTTGGGCTAGTTTTTTAGGCTACGCAGCCTAGCGCCATATAAAAATATGGCAAAGGACAGGCGAGACATCCACGTTGGTAGCGAGCGTTCTCACTATACACACGCGCACACCACAAGCGGAGAAGTACCTAATTTGAATGTTTGTCCTTTTCATGCAAATGTCCACCGCCATGAAGCACCCCTCCTCCTCCTCTGTCAGGATGCTAACAGCTAGCCGCATAAGAATAAAAGGGGTGTTATTTCGCCCTCAGTACATGCCAACTGCGTACGTTTACGCCTTCTGGTATTAAATTAAAAAGCGCCCACATATAGAGGACGTGGTTATAAAGTACAAAGCGAGCGAGGAAGATTAACAAAAAAGCAGGCCGTGTTTTTTAAAAAATACATCTTTACTAATTTTCATCCGGAGACGCCATTTTTGAAGGCGGCTCTCTCTTCGTCCTCCCCTTTCCTTTCGTCGTCTCTCCTAGCTGTAACACTCCGCTCCCCGTTCTAGCTGGCCTCCCCTCCGTTCGCCAACTCGTCTGCTAACCAGCTCGGCATGCTTTTCCACATTTTCAGCTCATTGTTAGGCTAATGATGCGAAAGAGACAAAAAAGGACAACACACGGAAACTCGATGATATGAGGTGTTGCGCTAAATATTTGGACCCGGACAAATCTGTGCCATTGCGCAGAGTAAATAGTTCTTAACACAAGAAGTCGAATGTATCCAACAATTGGTCCATTTCATACATACAGTCGTCATAAATGGCAAAGTATGCTGAAGCATCATCTCACGGGGGACTACCGACGACTGTACTGTATTTCTCCTGATACTACATGCAATTCACCCATGCGTCAGTAGGCGGCACACTTGAGCACGATCAGGTGCTGTACTTACGGGCCAAAACAATAGGAACACCTGCAAGACCTATGAGACCCAAAACAAGAGCTGTCATTTCTGCCAGTGGATGACAACTACATATTTATATTAACGCATACTATTGCTCTCCTTAAGTGGTAAGAAGCACTGATCAACATTTATTGTTTCCACCGAAGGCCCATGTACCAAATACACTGCTCACCACTGCCAAAATACGTTGACATCGATGAGGCTATACGTACAATATTTCTGCACTACATTGAATTAATAGTATTTTTTTGTCACACGGCGCCTGGGAAAAAACACAATCTTAATGCAAAAATATACATAAGATAAGATAACCTTTATTTGTCCCACACTGACCCACACTGGGGAAATTTGCAGTCTAGAACAGCAAAATGGGGATCTCCACATTAGCCTGCAAGCTATTTTTGATAATCCACACTACTGCAGTTGATCGAGAATTGAATGGCTAACCGAGTGTGATTGTCAACTCATGTTAGGAACCTGAAAAAAAACTATCCATCCATCCATCCATTTTCCGATCCGCTTATCCACCCAAGGGTTGCGGGGGGTGCTATTTGCCTCAAAAGATCTGTTCTCTGCATATTCATTAGGAAGACTCCCAAAAGAAAGGAGAATTAAAGTATTTAACAACCCTTGTCGAACTACAGTGGCTATAATATAAAGTCTACACACCCTGTTCAAATGTCAGGTTTTTGTATTTAAAAAAAAGAGTAATATAAATGGAAATAATTTGAAACTTTTTCCAAAGCTATAACCTGTACAACTCAACTGAAAAAAGCAAACAACTAAAAATGGCAGACATCTTTTTGAGAGGGTCCGCAAAAGTAAAAAACTGAGGTAATGTGCTTGCACAAGTCTCCCCACCCTTTTTTAACTGGAAAACGTGGCTGTGTTCAGAACCGACCAATCACATTTAAACTCCTGTTAAATGGGAGTCGGCGCACACCTGCCGCCATTTCAAGTGCCTCAGGTGAACCGCAGATAAAGTTCAGTTGTTCTCATAGAGATGCTGGATCTGTCTTATTTTTTTCCTCACACAAAAACCTGGCATTTGAACACTGGGGTTGAGACTTTTTAGATGCACTGTATTTTCCCCATCACTAAGCTGCCAGTACATGACACCGTCACGCTTCAGAAGGGTCTGCCTTCCCTCTCCCCGCCCAGTCCATGCGGCGGCTCCCTTCTTCGTGTCTTTGCATAGCAGATGTGCACTTGACCGCAACCTCCTGCAGGAGCACGCTCTCGACGCAGCGCAGCTGTCCTGTCAACATGCCGAGCTCTGACGAAGCTGCGCCGGCACCGTGTCAGCTTATAAAAGCGAACGTTGGCAAGTGGTGAGTTTTGATAACTACTGCTGGAAATGTTCATACAAATGCATCGTTGTTGCCACATTTGATGAGTCTTTTGTGAGTTGGGAGTAAGTATGTTCAGAGTTCCATCACATCCTTGGTCGTCGTCGCAAACCAAAGTACGTTGTTGTTATATTCAAGAGTAGCCAAATAAATACACTCAAAGATTCATCCTGCGAGGGAAATTAAATGGGGGAATTTTCAAACATCTGCTAACACATACACTGTATACCTCATCTCGCAGAGAGTGGATAGTTGTTTTTTGTCTTTTGTTTTGTTTTTGTTTTTCCCAGTGGTAAATTAAGACTGAAGCCTAAGTGTCCCTTCCATTCACACACTCACTTGTTTACACCGGACTGTTATGTAACAAAAATGTCTTGAGAGGTATTAAAAGGTTTAAAATAGCCTTTGACGCGTATGACCTGGCCCGCGCATTCGAGGCTGCCGGTTCGTGTTACGGTACGTGAACATATGGGGCCAGAGACATTTGTTGCACGTGCTGAGGTGATTAGTGGTGTACCGTTAACTCACGTGTAATCACTTAACACACATCAAAGTACAGTGGGACGGTTGGAATAATCCTTGGTGCGGATTTCGCCTCACTTTAGAGATGATCCTATGCAGTGTTTGTGGTGCTTTTGGTGTACGTTATTATAGAGTGAGACATGCAACACATCGCATAAATGATTTAAAATGTGATTGATATGTCGTCTGGATTCGTGTTTCAGTGTCATAGAGAAGGACGCAGCGGAGTGCAAAGACCTTGTAGACGCCTTTCATGCCTGTGCAAAGACCCTGTCTGAAGGATCGTGACATGTGGGTATAGTACAGTATCTTTAATATGACAGTTTAAAAAAATAGGTGGGCTGGACTCCAAAGTAAAGTGCATTAACCTTTTTTTGTCACAAAGCAGCTAACTATAATGTTTTCCCCACAAATAAATTGTCAGTCTCAATCTTCATCATACAGGTGAATAGTTCTCATTGTTGTTATTTTAATTGTTTCATTTGATGTTTATTGGTTTTTTTTTCTTCATTTTTTTTCCCCTAACAGTTTCCAGCCGGAAGTGCATGGACTGAATCATCTCAAAAACCGGAGAAGAGGAGACATGTCTGCACAATTAACTTGTCAATGCCGGCTGTGTTTTGTGAATGTTGGCAATGGAGTCTTTGTGTGGGCCTATTTTTTATAATAAACTCAAATAATTGAATTAAACTCCAGCCTCTATTATTGTTTTTTGTTCACTGAGTCTGTCCGGATCAGACTTGGTTGAGTGTCAAAACACGCAAAAAGCAGTGTAACTTGGCGTTTTTACATTGAAAGAGTAATATTTTCCCTTTTGAAGACACTGAAAATTGCTTGTGTGAATTTCCCCCCTTTTATGTTCACTGTATGCACTGGATGTATGTACTAATAATAATAATAATTTATTATTTTTGCATTGTCACTCTTCAGCAGATGTGCCCCCCCTCGGCATCGTCATCTCCCACCGGCTTGTCGGGGCTGTTTCTGGCCTGGATGCCGGAGGAGGAGGAAGAGGAACGGGAGGAGGGCGGGGCGGCGGAGCTGGACTCGAGGATGGAGAAGGACCCGGATGCTGATGCGACTGATGCGAAACAAGAGAGGGAGAAGAAAAAAGATCGGTTTACGGCAAGAAAAGCGAAGGCAGTGTAATACAACGGGGCCTATTAACCCTGCGCCAACTATCACCGACAGCTAAGGAGGCACCCCTGGGGAGGTAGCGCTAAACAGGGGATAGACTGTGTCGCTTTTTTTTTTTTTTTTTTTGCACCTGCTTCGGAGAAGATGCTGCTGTGATATCGGCTGCCTCCTCGCAGGGATGTAGAGCCGAGCGCTGGCCGAAGGGAGGACAGGACAGGACAGGCGGGGGAAGGACTTCGACCGACGCCGGCTACGCGCAGCATCCATCCACCTGTCGAGAGAATGAGGCGCCCGTCGGAGCAGTGTACCAAGCGTTTCTCGGTGGCCGACGAGTCGAGGCGGCGCGGCTTATTTTGACAGGACCCGCCGCTGGGTCAAGGCGCCGAAGCTAAAGCTACAAGCTAGCCTCGCTGCTGTGTGGGAGAGCGGCGGCGAGGCTACGTTTAGCATGTCGCTGCACCCCTGAGGCCCGACAGCGAGAGAAATAACATTTAGATTCACTCCGCACCTTTCTCTGTATTTCTTTTCCCTCAGACTCGTCTTTGAATAGCCGTCATGTCGCTCTCGTCAAATATGTGACAAGATGTTATGCAAATACGCTTGAATTGATTAGTTTGCCATGTTTATTGCTTTTCTTCAGCACGAATGACCTGTTTCGTAAATTCTCCCCAAAAATAACAAAAAGGAATCACTAATTAGTCAGGTTTAAATGGAGGCTTTGACTGACTACCCTCCCCGTGTGTTGTGTGTCTTCAAGTGTGAGTGCTGTGTATGCCACAATAACACCCGCATAAGCTGTAGAATAGTACAGTAATTGCAATAATCGCCGCACTTTTAGTCCAGTGTTCCTCAAGTAACAGCAGTATGAGTAAGGAACTGTCTTTGAGTCAGTCCGCTCAGTATGTCGGACCCTTTCGGCTGGAAAAAACACTGGGAAAGGGACAGACGGGTGAGTAGAGGATAACGGAAGCTTCACGTCGCAATTTGATGTAAAAATAACTGAACAAAATTGTTCCTCTTGGCCCCCTCTTTTAGGACTGGTCAAGCTTGGGGTCCACTGCATCACCGGTCAGAAGGTTGCCATCAAAATCGTCAATAGGGAGAAGCTGTCTGAGTCGGTGTTAATGAAGGTATGCTGTCTTTCTCGTCCATTTCAAAACTCTCTTCGCCATTGGAAATAATGGGGCACAAGGCAGCCCAACTGACAGCACAGTGCCTCATACTTCTGAGCACTGCCGTGATATACATCCCAGTTCAGACTTTCCGGCGCGCAGTTTGTACACGGTCCACCGTTAACGCTTTCTTAAAACGTGCATGTGCGGTTCAACGAAGATTCTAAACTGTCCTTGGGAGTGAATGTTAGCGGGAGAGGTTGCTCGGCAACACGCGACCAGCGATTGGCTGGCAAAAATTTGGGGGTATTTGACATTGGCGGTTCCACGGAATAACAAAACCAAAGTGATGCACAAACCACAGTGCAGCGTATACTATTGACAACCGGTTCTGATATTTTGATGACTTGATTTGCCTCCATGAGTCGGGTACATCAACAGTATACGGTGCTGCACAGTCATACGCTTCATTTTCAACTCATGGCCATTCTTTCGTTTCACTCTGAACAGGTCGAGAGGGAGATCGCCATCCTGAAACTCATCGAGCATCCGCATGTGTTGAAGCTGCACGATGTATACGAGAACAACAAGTACCTGTGAGTTCCGATGCCATTGGCACGAGTGCCGTGAGACGGACGTACAACGTATGCTCGATGCACCCGAACACCCGCCAAACCGAATGAGCTCTGACACAAGGAGATTTAAAAGCTCTGCCTTGACGCTAGGTTCAAGTTAATAATGCTCCCAAGGATTTATTCAAGAATGTGAATCGTTCCTGATACCTTGGCGACGTGACTATTTGACTTCATTTCAAGGCAGCGTTTGCGTGGTGCTCTTGTGTTGGCTCTCATTAGTTGACAAAGGTCCCCTCGTGTATTGGAGTTGGTGAGGTCAGATCTCTGTCCATCGATAGATACCTGGTATTGGAGCACGTGTCAGGAGGAGAGCTCTTCGACTACCTGGTAAAGAAAGGCCGTTTGACTCCCAAAGAAGCCAGGAAGTTCTTCAGGCAGATCATTTCCGCATTGGATTTCTGCCACAGTCACTCCATCTGGTTGGTTCTGACATCCAAGTGCTCATTCTTGCACTCTTGGGTTCGAGTCATTTGTACAGTTGACCACTGACGCCGTATTCCCTCTGATGGCGTCCTGTGGATGCGCTCAACGAACATCCCTTCTGCATTGATGCAGCCACAGGGACTTGAAGCCGGAGAACCTGCTGCTGGATGAGAAGAACAACATCCGTATCGCTGACTTTGGTATGGCATCACTCCAGGTGGGTGACAGCCTGTTAGAGACCAGCTGCGGGTGAGTGCCTGCCTCTTCAATTTGCCCATAAACACACATCAGATGGTTATTTTTTTTCTTTTGAAAGATTAGGTGATTACAGGTTACATTGTTTCAGTGCAGAGTCCTCAAAACTGCCAGTCATACGAATGCATGTCATACAATTATCTTATTTCAGATCACCGCATTATGCGTGCCCTGAGGTCATACGGGTAAGTCACCACTCAGACATTGACGTTGATGTTCGATGAGCCAGGTGACGTTTGTTTTCACAGTCGGTGTTGATTTTCTGGGACCTTTGGGATTCTTCTGTTTTTGGTAGGGGGAGAAGTATGATGGAAGGAGAGCAGACGTGTGGAGCTGTGGGGTCATTCTTTTTGCTCTGCTCGTGGTAAATACATCCGTCCGACGAGGATGATGACTCTTTGTCCTTCTTATTGACCTTTTTTTTTTTTAATACGTCTCTTTCTTTGCCAGGGCGCCCTGCCGTTCGACCATGACAATTTACGCCAGCTCCTGGAAAAAGTGAAGAGTGGCGTGTTTCACATGCCGCACTTCATCCCCCCGGACTGCCAGTCCCTGCTGAAGGGCATGATTGAGGTCAACCCCGAAAAGCGTCTCACGGTACACGATTGCTCTCTTGCCGACATCCATGTTTTCTACATTGGCTCTGTATTGTCACTGGTGCCCATCAGCGCTGCACTCCACGCGTGAATAAGCGACAAAACTCAGTTTTCACTTGTCCAAGACCGTAAACCGACCTTACTTCTTGTCTCTCCTACAGCTGGAGACCATTCAGAAACACGAGGATGATGACTCTTTGTCCTTCTTATTGACCTTTTTTTTTTTTTTAATACGTCTCTTTCTTTGCCAGGGCGCCCTGCCGTTCGACCATGACAATTTACGCCAGCTCCTGGAAAAAGTGAAGAGTGGCGTGTTTCACATGCCGCACTTCATCCCCCCGGACTGCCAGTCCCTGCTGAAGGGCATGATTGAGGTCAACCCCGAAAAGCGTCTCACGGTACACGATTGCTCTCTTGCCGACATCCATGTTTTCTACATTGGCTCTGTATTGTCACTGGTGCCCATCAGCGCTGCACTCCACGCGTGAATAAGCGACAAAACTCAGTTTTCACTTGTCCAAGACCGTAAACCGACCTTACTTCTTGTCTCTCCTACAGCTGGAGACCATTCAGAAACATGCCTGGTATTTGTGAGTATACTGGTCTGTGGAGTACGACGCCACATCTTATTTCGTCACATTTATTATCTATACCTTGTGTGCGTGCGTTTGCAGGGGTGGGCGCAACGAGCCTTGTCCTGAGCAGCCCCCTCCTAGAAGAGTGTGCGTGAGGCGAATCTTATCCCTGACTGAGCTGGACCCGGATGTGTTGGACAGCATGCACTCACTAGGCTGTTTCAGAGACCGCGTCAAGCTCACGCGAGATTTGCAATGTGAAGAGTAAGCCTTTTTTTAAATTTAAAATTATTATTTTTTGTTTTTTATTCCCACACCCCAAAAAGGACAAATATGTTTCTTCACGTCCCATCAGACCTTATGTCATGTTTTAGGATGCTTTAAGTTGCACTCGTGTTTGATAGGATTGAAGAATTTCAGGTTACACGTTAGAGTGTGATGGCACAACTGTTGGTGCCATTGGTGTCTTCTGAGTGCTCCCGGGCCACGTGATAAAAACTAACTAAATAAATAAATAAATCATAATGATAATTCACACTTCACGGTTGGGCTTTGATTTTGGGCTTTCTAATGTACTCCTTTCTTTGTTGCCTTTCCCTACCTTAACCCTGCATCCGCTGTGCTCCTTGCTCAGGGAAAACCAGGAAAAGATGATTTATTACCTGCTGTTGGACAGGAAAGAGCGGTACCCCAGCTACGAGGACGAGGACTTGCCTCAGCGCAATGATGCCGGTCAGTCCTTAGGTGGCAGTGTTAGCTCTTCACTCAAGGAAGACTGCAGTTGAAGCTTTCGTTTTTTTAAACCTCGACATCGGAGACGGTCGGTAGCTCAACTCCCCACATTTTCCACCGCCGGTGTGCAGATCCTCCCCGGAAGCGCGTGGACTCACCCATGCTGACGCGTCACGGTCGCTGCCGTCCCGAGAGGAAGAGCCTGGAGGTGCTGAGCGTGACGGAACAGGGCTCTCCCACGCCTCCTCGCCGGGCTCTGGATGCCGCACACAGCCAGAGGTGCGTCTACTCAAGCGGACTCGCTTGGGATTGTCCGTGGACTGTGACGATAATGTTAGCGCGTGCAATTTTTGTTCCTTTGTCAGGTCTCGCTCGGTGAGCGGAGCTTCCACCGGTCTCTCCTCCAGCCCTCTCAGTAGTCCCAGGGTAAGTTGCTGCTGTAGTTACTGGCAATGGCTGAACGCAATATCGCTCACCGTGACTGCAGATTCCATTGATGACCCGCACCGGGATCATGTACTCATAATTGTTATTATTCCGATTAAAGTCAACTGTTCATTTGTTTTAGGGACAAAAAGAACACTAAATTGGTGTGTGTTTTGCAGTAGGCTCGATCCTAAATTCCAAGATGTTCTCTAAAATCTCAGTCCCAAACCACCAGCCATAACTCCCACAAGCATCCTTTTGTCCGTCTCCTCTAATCATTTTTTTTTTTTGGAACATTACCACAAATCAAGCTCCTCAGAGTCCACCTCACGCGGCAGGTTTGTGTGCCATTTTCACTTTTCTATTGTGTATTCTCATGCCACTTCTCGTCCACATCCTGCATGAGCCACCCATGCGCACAATCATAAACGTGTACATGAATATGAAGTAAAGAATTGGAATCATTGCGCTTGCGTCTCGTCACAACGTTCATGAAGCCTCTCGCTGGAAGTTGGGGCCGTTGGGGCACATCTCGGCTGCACACGTTCACTTACCTCACAAGATGCAGTCTCTTGTCATGAAGCATGATATTCATTTCCATCCTTCTTTCTCCGTGTTCCATCCCTTCTCTTGTTTTTCCATACGCCCCCCCCCCCCGCTCCCCAGTCCTATCAAAGTCCCATTTTCACTTTCAGCCAATCAGACGTCACCTCCGCCGCCGCCGCGTCCCCCCAAACAAAGGAGCCCAAACAGGGATGCGCCACGACACCTCGCCCAGGGCGGGCTCACGACAGGCCCAAAGCTCCCCCCCATCCAAAGACCCAGACCCTGCCCACCAAGGGACCCGCCGAACGGCTTCACCTCCAGCCCGTCAAATCCCTGCCTCTGCACAACCCATCCTCCCGCTCGCCCTCTCCCTCGCCCCTGCTCTCGCCCGTTCCCCGTTTCTTCTTCCCGTCGTCCTCTGTCCTAAAGTCCGTGACCAAGAGCCTGTACCCAAACTCTGCCCGCTCTGTGCCGCAGGTCACTCCCCAGGGCTCTCCGTTGCCCACGCCCTTGGGCACCCCTGTCCACCACCCTCAGCACCCCTCCTCCACCCCACCCTCCTCCTCCTCGTCCTCCTCCTCCTCGCGGGCCGAGGGAGGGGGCGGGGTGGGCTCCCTGTCGCTCACCCCGCCCTCCAGCCCCGGAGGGGGAAGCGGCATGGCGGCCAGCAGCTCCGCCCACTGGAGGACTCGCCTCAATTCTTTCAAGAACAACCTACTGGGCTCACCTCGGTTCCATCGGCGCAAACTGCAAGGTGAGCGAGTGGCCGGTGATGTTGAGATTCATGCGTCTCAAATCGAGTTGATTGATGGAATGTGGCCGACCTGAGAAAAGTCGCATTCTGCCAGCGAAGAGTCCCGCCAGACTTACCAAGTAGTGGTCTCTTTTAGTGCCCACGTCGGAGGACATGTCCAGTTTAACACCAGAATCCAGCCCTGAGTAAGTCCTCATTTGCGCATGAACAAGAACACGCGTGGCGAAATCCCAAGGCTCGCCTCCTGAGTGTCTGGCCTTGCGCCGTGGCAGGCTGGCCAAGAAGTCGTGGTTTGGGAACTTCATCGGCCTGGAGAAAGAGGAGCAGATCTTTGTGGTGATCAGAGACAAACCTCTGAGCTCCGTCAAAGCCGACATCGTCCACGCCTTCCTGTCTGTAAGTATGCCGCGTGCGCTGTCTGCCCCGCCTCTCAAAGGTGGCGGGCTTGTTTTCGGGGCGCATGTTCAAACTCAGACTCTCTTGAGGTGCGTACTTCATTTCTGTCCTCTTTCTTTCGGTTCAGTTGTGCTCGCCGGCGACACATTGGATGAATGCCTTTGCTTTGGCCCGTGGCTCACTCTTTCTCTCCTCTCCACACCCTCACCCTCACCTTTTGTCTCCCCCGCACTCACGTCGGATCCCCCGTACCTCTCCCGCCTCGTAAGTCTGTCGGTCTCTCTGCTTCTTCTCTGTCTCCCCCCCGCACAGATCCCGTCGCTCAGTCACAGCGTCATCTCGCAGACAAGCTTCAGGGCCGAATACAAGTCCTCCGGCGGCCCTTCCGTCTTCCAGAAGCCCGTCAAGTTTCAGGTGGATATTGCCTTCTCCGAGGGCGAGAAGGAGCGGGACAGGGAGAGGGCCGAGAGGGACGGCAGGAGGGAGACGGGAATCTACAGCGTGACCTTCACCCTCATGTCAGGCAAGTTGGTTGGCTGCATCCATGGATTGGCGTGGCGAACGCCTCGGCACTGAATCGCAACGGCCGTTCTTTGAGGACAGTGGTGACGGAGCGACGATAACCGCCGCTGTTTCCGTCGCGCGCCCTTAGGTCCGAGTCGCAGGTTCAGACGAGTGGTGGAAACGATTCAAGCCCAGCTTCTCAGCTCCCATGATCAACCCCTGGTGCAAGCCCTATCTGGTGAGATCCATGTCTCGTGCAAACTTGGAGTTCTCAATGGCGGGGCGGGGGGGCAGACAAGTCGAGGAAAAAAATGACCGGGGACCCTGGGTTTACAACGGTACCGCTGTCTGACTTTTTGAGGTTACACACCGTATACACACACACACACACATTTTTTAAAAGCTTTATTCTGTCCATCATTCTTCCCTTCTATAAAAGTAGGTGGCAACTTAGCAACAATAGAGAAAATGCACTAGAGTGGAGTGTCTGTCGAAAAAAAAACCTGCTGTGATTTTGATCAAATGTCCCTCACGCTTGTTTTTTGTTTTTGTTTTCCAACCATTTGGCTATTTAGTATCAACACAAACATTGCAAGAAGATGACTTGGTTTGGACTGACAATGTCCTTCAACAATCAACTCAAAAATCAATTCTCTCTCTCCCGCTAACTCCAGTCAGTGACTTTCCCGTTCTCGTCTCCAGATCCTTTCCCAGATGAGAAGAACGGCCGACCCCACCGGACGCCCACCCGGCAAAATTCCAGGCGCTCAGAGGGTGGGGGCGACAGGTGCGAGTGGGGCGAGCGAGCAGATGGCGGCGGCCTCGGAGGCAGCGGGGGAGTTCTGCAGCGCAGAGGCTCGGCGAAGGAGAGAACCCGAATTCTGTCCACCAACGGAACACAATCGCAACCGTAGGTTCAAACGAGACTCCGTGCCACGGGATGCCGCAGCGGCTTCCGCATTCTTTGACTTCATCTTTGAGCGTCCCCGCAAAACACAAGCTCCTCCCTCGACTAAGTCGGAGATACTTTGATCATAGCAAGAATTGAGCCTACCCCCATCTTGCTTTTTAACTATTGTCTGGATCCTTCGGCCGACCCGGACTGCAACCCTTAAACGAGAGCGACGGAATGGCCCTTTGGTGACAACATAACACATGAATGAGTAGTTTGGTCTCCCGCCGTGGCTGCAGTTTCTCAAAATCAAGAGTAGGAATTTTGAAGTGCTAATGTGCATGCCGGTTAGCAAATCAGCCTGCTCAAGGATGCCGACGAAACCTGATAGCTCGTCCTCCGTAAGCATTGTACGACAAGATCTGATACCAAAAAGAATTAGGCGTGCTGCGACGGCTCTCGAGCTTGGATGGAAAATGAACCGCTGCGTCTTTCACGTCACTCTCGGGTGATGTGCGGACAACTCGTCGGCTCACGACATCGTGTACGTCGGAGGCAGATTAAACCTGAAGCATCCTCCTCACTGAGTGGGAGCGAGCTGAGAAAAAAAAAAAAAAAAGGGGCCCTGATCTTCTCAGGAAGGCAGCGTCCTACTCCGACTCAAAGAAAACCAACAAAGTAAGCTATGTCAGTGAATGTGAGAAATTATTTTTTTATTTGGTCCGTATTTATTTTCCTTTGAGGACGTGCGGCGGTAGCAGCAAGGACAGCATACGTGGCAGTGCTGGGGAGAGGAAGCTGCCTCCTCAGTGCAACATTTTTTTCATTTTTTCATTTCTCTTCAGAGACAAGATGAACTCATGTCTTTGGACTCCCGTTACTCTGAGGGAAATTATTGTTTGATTTCGACAGAAATAGCAACATTACTCGATGAAAAGAGAGAAAGAAAGAGAGGAAAAAACCCGACATGTGAATATGTCCATGAACCTCATCCCAGCTGTTTGTCCCACATTGAAAGAGAATGACATTCCTGGCCTGCGACGCTTCAGACCGCAGCCTCCTTTACTTGTCAAACTCTCGCCAGAGTATTCCGACAAGACGGACACACAAAACGCACACGTTCATGGTTTCGCGGCTCTCTGTGTCAGATTCCCGGTTGAGCTGGACTTTGGAAAGGGGAAGTAAGCAGATCCTCTCATCCTACCCCGCACACAGTCATGTCGTAGTGTTACTCCAGTTCTCGAATAGACTAGCTGATGCGCATCACCAGTCTTCCATGCGGCACAATATGCAACAAATGTGCAGGACAGTGCTCATTTCTGCTTTTTTTTTTTTTTTTACCTATTTATTCAAGCACGCAGCCATTTGTTCATCTTTCACTTATTTTCACGATTGGTTGTCCGCAGATTAACTTTTTCCATCACGTGAACAGTCAATGGCAATACAGCGTGAGCTCAGTTTATCTGAGGTTGAATTCATCAGGCTTGGCGCTGGTATACGTGGGAGAGTGGTGCTTGATGGCAGAGTAACTTGACAGATACGCAACCCAACCACCAAACCAGAACAGGCATTTTGCCCATTCCCCCGCCACCCCACACGTGCCAATTTACTCCATCTTTTCATTTCATTCCCAGGTCACTCTGACCCGTTTGTCCGCCCCCTCACATGTTGTGCGAGAAACCGTCGTTCGCTTCACTCTCTGCACTCGCTTTATGGTTGCTCGCCGCCATCCGATTCATCTTTCTCTTCTACACGCCACATTCACTGTCATTGACCCAACTGTGGCCAAGATTGTAAACTATCCTACATCCATCAAGGGTCAGTAGAAAAAGGTGTTCAAAAAATGTCTGTATCATAATTTAAATATGAAAAGTGCACTCTTATAACTATTGCCTGTGATTTAAAAAAAAAACAATTACAATTGAATTGAGGGTCAAAAATAAAGAGAGATCCACCTTCTTGTTATGGTTACAATAATAAACCCTAAATCTGTGTACGTGGCTCCTCGCATTTCTGAGGCCCGGCCGTATTGTCTTTTTGTGTCATGCTTAACCCCGTTCAGTGTATCTCAGCTGACTTTAGGAGAAGGCACAGTCCAACCTAGACTGGTCCAGTCAATCCCAGGACACACAGAGACGAAAGGCCGTTCGCATTTACACCCCCACTAAGGTGGGAACTGAACCCTTGCTACCCTGCACTGAAGTCAGGTGAGTGTTCCATGACACCAGTGCTGATTTCTGAGGCGCGACAGGCGGAACGATGAGATGCTCTTCCACTAGATTGCAGAAGATGAGCCTGTACCCACCTGTTGTCGCTCATACAACAGAATAAATAGCTTTGCTTTCAGCCATCTAGGCTCAAATATCACATTTGAGAATAAAATGAAATGATTCACAACTTACTGTACATATATATACCTTTGGGTGAAAATTATGCTATGGTGGCGTGCTGTCCTAAATAAAATGCATTAAAAAAAGCTAATTAGTGCAACTCGCGAAGTATATTATTGACGGTGGTAGATACGAACATTTTTTTAATTGTCTCAATTTGTGCATGAATCTGTTCGGCACAGTATGTACAGTACAGAATAGTTCAGTTGCGCTTTAATAATCATATTGATTAAAATAATGTCAATGTCACATAACTAAATTACTATCAGTTTTAGTTTTGAGCAATAAAAAATGTTTCCCTGTTCTAATTCAGTTGTGATTGTTACTTGCAACGGTGAACTCCCTAACCCTTCACATGATTTGGATGTTTCCGACAGTCTGTGAAGGCATCATCAGGTCCATTCCGGAGGGCAACGGTTCGGTTGTACAATTTACCGACGAGGAGGGCCGACAGGACCACGCCGACGCGCCCACGGCTTTTGTCGATGTTTTAAGTGAAACACTTGATCCAGCAACTCCGTTTTGTACCCCGTAAAGGCCAGCAGCAGGTATGACGGCACGGGCGTGGCGTGAAATGTGTCACGACGAGGGTGACGTGCCGACTGTGGCTAACGTGACAATAATGCAGCTAGTTCCAGTTCGAGTGGCGTGGACCAATGACGATTGCAGGTGTTTTCTCCATTTAGCTCACTTACGTTGCACACCAATTCCTCGCAAGATACGCCAATATGACTGTTGAAAAAGAGAAAATCTTGATGTGAAGAAGAAAGGAATCCCAAAGTGCCAAACAGGAACTAGCTTTAAGCTAGCGTCAAATGTCTTAAAACGTGTTAGCGCCAGTGTGGTACTTGCATAACATGTTGCAAACAAACACTTTTTGAATGTTTACCGTTACAAAAAAACGAGCTTCCCAGCAACGACGTTATGCAAGTCCCTCAAAACCTCCACTACTCGGTCTTTGTCGTCACTCGTTGTTCGCGACGACTTCAAATTTAGTTTTGTGTGCGTGTGCTTTTGCGTTTAAAATCATACGCTACTCGCTACGCTAAAAACGTCGACACTAACTTCAAGTTGTGGTCTGTGTGTATAGAAATAAATGTGTGTGTGTGTGTGTGTGTGTGTATATATACATACACACACACACATTTATACACACACACACACACAAATCTAAACCTAAATCTAAATGGTACCTGTGAAAGAACATCATTGCCTTGAAATGTTTACAGCAACCGCTGGCGTTTGACTCTGTTGTGTTTGAGGAAGGGACGTACACCGGGATGTCGTTGGAGTTGGACTACGGTTCATCTCAACACCTGACAAAACCTGAATTCCCTGTTGGCCATATACCAATCAAATGACATTAATTGTATGTTGAGGTACTGCACAATTACTTGAAACCTGCAAGCGACTTGCATGTGTAAGTCGATGCAATAGAGGTGAAGTTACAGTAGTGAACGCGTCAAAGACCGCAAGTCGAGAAACTGTCTTTCATATGAATTCACGGTTAATTTTCGGGAAAGCCCAGCCTATCACACCAAAATGTATTTGTAAAACTAATTTGACATTGATTATTGAGATAGAGATTCATGTATTGCTTGTGATTGTTGAAAAAAAATCGTGTGAAGATGACGGTGAAAAAAAATAATTGCACATTGTATCGCAATCGCGACATTGACCCGTCACCCCAAGCTCATCTCTTCTTTTGCCCAGCACACAGCCGTCATGGCGGAGGCCCACCAGGCAGTGGCCTTCCAGTTCACCGTCACCCCGGAGGGCATCGATCTGCAGCTGTCCCATCAGGCCCTCACAGAGATCTACCGCTCGGGCCTCCGCTCCTGGAAGAAACGTATCATTCGACTCAAGGTATGTCCGCCTCCGTGATTTCGGGTAATCCCTTGTTCGGTGATTTGGCCGTGCGGGCTCACTTCATAAGTTAATCAGTGGAAGAGTCGTGACACTCAAAATGAACGCTTCACAGCAGATGGCTTGCTAACGCGTGACATTTTTGGACACGGTCAATCAATAAAGCCGTGGTTATGCTTGAGGGTGGGGAGTGGGGAAACTAATTTTCAATCAGTTATGTTGTTATCATCGGTGGAAAAAGAGCATACTTGCGTAATGGACCACAATAAAGCATGGCTTCTTCTGATCTTAGCTTTTGGCCCATTAAAATCTGACATCAATATGACACCCCTGCATGAATAAAGGATCAATAAGCACATCTCACTCTTACCCAGCAGTGTATGGATAATGTTGCGTTGTAGTTCCTCATTCTGTAAATCATGTACGCGTGTGGCACGGAAAAGTGGATGGAATCGGTTGAATGGAAACAATTCCCCTCCCCCCCATGCCCCCTTCCTGGAAAATAGAACAGCGTGATCACGGGAGTGTATCCCGCCAGCCCGTCCTCCTGGCTCTTTGTGGTCATCGCCATCCTGGCCACCATGTACACTCGCTCCGACCCCTCCATGGGACTCATAGCCAAGATACAAGAGCATCTGCCCGTCAGGTAAGAAAAAGCGCACTGGGTGGACAATCTGCTTGGAGCAGTAATTGAGCGAAATATTTTTCCTGCGCTTCTCACACAGCCAGTCCATGAGCAGCCAATGTCAGACGGTGGTTTCGGCAGTGCTCTTCAGCACTTTGCTGTGGCTCCTGCTCATCTTCACCATGCGCCTGTGCCTCAAGCAGCTCCTCTCCTATCACCGCTGGATCTTCGAGCAGCACGGCAAGATGTCCACCACCACGAAAGTCTGGGTGGTCAGTGCTTATTTCCTGCCCCATAGCACACCAAGGGAGGGAACATGAGACCAACCAAGCTCACTTTAGAAGCGGTGTTTTGCACGCCACATTTTGTACTTCAAAGTCTGTGCATGGTTGTTTTTAGAATAATATTTCTGTTGTGATTGGTACCCATACTTGGGGTGATAACTTTAAAAATCTTGCACACAACAAATACACACCAAAACTAACACGAGCACTCATAAAATCTAAACTAAAACAAAAAAGACCCAAAGAAAAACGAACGAAGCAGCTCCGCAAAACTATTGACGACTCACTGCATTTCAAAACCAAAAACTCGACATTAAAATTCCCCAAGTGACTTGAACGCCGTGAACCACATGAATGTGTCCGTATGCCAGGCACTGGTGCGCATCTTCTCCGGCAGAAAGCCTCTGCTCTACAGTTACCAGGGCTCCTTGCCAAACCTGCCTGTGCCCGCCATCAAGGACACGCTCAAGAGGGTAGGTTGCCACCTGTAGATCGTGTTGTCGTCATTTTAGGTGTGTTTTTTTTTTTTTTTTGGTCCTGCATCTGTACAATTAACTCAATTGTGTTCCACATATAAGACTGGCTTGTCGACTCTGATGTGTCTTTCCGGTTATCTGGCCTGTCTGTCCTGTTCAGTATTTGGAGTCAGTGCGCCCGCTGATGGATGACACCCAGTACGAGCGGATGACCAAACTGGCCGGCGAATTTGAGAGCCGCCTTGGAAATCGCTTGCAGTGGTACCTCAAACTTAAATCGCTCTGGGCCTCCAACTACGTGAGTCACCACATTTCAACCACTTCCACTTTCGGAAAACGGCATGAGCACTGTTTCTGTGTTTCGGAGGTGATTTAAGCTTGGCTTTTTTTTCCCCTCCTCTCGATCATGTTTTTCATGTGTTTTAGGTCAGCGACTGGTGGGAGGAATACGTGTATTTGCGAGGAAGGAGCCCCATTATGGTCAACAGTAACTATTACGGCATGGTATTTACCCTTTTTGGTGCAACTCCATTTGACTTCATTAGGTGACTTGTTATGAGAACAATAAAGATTCAGTACTGCTCCAGATTATCTGCTTGGCATAGTTTTGTTTTCTTGGTTTTTATCGAGTCTCTCAAGTTGTTTGAATCTCCGTCTCTGCCTTTTCTCTCCCGCCAGGACTTCCTCTATGTGACCCCCACACCCATCCAGGCAGCCCGAGCCGGTAACACCATCCACGCAATGTTCCTGTACCGCCGCAAGCTCAACAGAGAAGAGCTCAAACCTGTGAGTTTAGCCACTGTTGCCTCGGCAACAAGAGTCGCGCCAACAACAATTGCGGTCTCTTGAAATGCAATCTGTCAATATTTGAGGCACCATTTGTGTTTTTTGTTTTGTTTTTTTGTAATTGTCTACATCCATCAATCTGTGGGGATTTTATTACATGTAATGTGCATCTCCTTCAGACCCTCGTGTTCTCATACCACGTTTGTGTCCCCACCCTCACACACACACACATCACTCTTACTCTATTTGCTTTACAATATGTCTTCCCCCCTCCTCGCCTCTCAGAGTCGTATACCCGGCACTGTCATTCCTCTGTGTGCGGCTCAGTGTGAGAGGATGTTCAACACCACACGCACTCCTGGAGAGGAGACGGGTAAAGAGAAAGACATGGACACACACGCACGCATACACTCTTCCACACAGGAACGCACATATTGCGTCAACATCCCCTCAAAGTGGCCGCTTGTCCAGATGGCTGATCCACAATGCTGGGGTCGGGAAAAAAAAATTGTCACTGTTGAGCATCTCAAGTTGTGTGCGAGTCCTGTCATCCCTCGCCTGTCACCTTTCGTCCCGTTGAGCTGCGTCTGTTTTTATGAGCCAGGCCGTTGACTTGACTAACGTCTTTTTTCTTCTCTGCCCGCACATCACCTTCTCTCATCTCTCCTCGGTTTCTTTTTCCATCCATATTGGTTTTGGGTTTTCTACCGTTTTGCTCACTGGTGTTTCTGCGGTCCGTACTTCGTCGTCGTCGTCGTCTTCTTCCTCTGACTCAGTGGTTGTTGAGGTCTGCGGTTCCTTGCTGCTCCTATCAGTTTGAGAGGATGTTTGACACATGTCGAATCCCTGGAACGCTAACAGGTAGTATTGATGCTCTTTTTTTTTTTTTTTTTTTAAATCAAACCAGATCATCCCTCATTTTAGAGCTGTAGATGTAGAACACGACCCCTCGCTACCATAGTTATTCCCTCGTATCACTTTAGCGGACAACTAAAAGTGGCCCGTCCGTTTTACACTCGTCATTCATTTGGAATTTGAAACCAAAAGCACACGTCGCATTCTTTCACTCAGGCCCGTCACTTATGGCTGCGCTCCTCCGTCTCCTCAGGCAGAAATTCCAGACTGGCCTTCGCATGTAGTCGCCGGCGAGTTTCCCCGTAAATTATTTTGGTGGCTTTGGCAAACGGCAGCTGTTAATGTGGGATTCCCCAATAGCTCAGTACGCTGAATCAAGCCCGCCATGGGGAACGCGGCCCTAAATAGACGGGTCTTGATACCAAACGGAACATTGCCAACACAACCAACAGCACCGGATATGCTCGAGCCGCTTCAAATCCAAAATGCCTTCCCGTTTTGCCTCTTGAAGACACCGTTCAGCACTGGCAGGACAGCGACTATGTGGCCGTGTACCACAGAGGACGCTACTTTCGGCTCAGGGCCTACCAGGCGGGAAGACTGCTTTCCCCGAGGGAGATCGAATTCCAGATTCAGAGGATCCTCGATGACCCTTCGGCACCCTGCGCGGGAGAAGCCAAACTTGGCGCTCTGACCGCCGGCGATAGGTCTGTGAGAAGCGACCGCTCTTTTATTTTTGTATTGAAGGCGATGTGAGGCAAAGTGGATTGGTTTTTCAAATGTCGCTTGCTTTTCCACGCAGAATTCCGTGGGCGCAAGCCAGGAGCAAGTACTTCAGCAGCGGGCTCAACAAGCGCTCGCTGGACTGCATCGAGAAAGCCGCGTTTTTCGTAACCCTGGACGACGACGTGCAGGGCATGATGGAATACGACCCGGCGGGGACTCTGGACCGCTACGCTAAGTGCCTGTTGCACGGGAAGTGTTACGACAGGTAATTCTCGTCCAAAGTGAACTCTGCCTTGACAACCGTGTCGCCGAGGCGTGTGCAAAGGTATGGGGGGGAAAATTGTGCTTAACTTTCTAAACACGGAAGCCCGTCTATCGGTGTGGGTAAAGATACAAAACGTCCAAATGCTCTTTGTAGCATTAGCCAAATAGTAGAAGCTACCGTTCTACCAGTTATACTTTGGACACCCCTAATGTCGCCTTTCTTATTTTCCCCCTCTCACAACATCCATTTTTTTCTCTGTCCCGCAGGTGGTTCGATAAGTCTTTCTCAGTGGTCATCTTCAAGAACGGGAAGAACGGAATCAACGCCGAGCACTCGTGGGCCGACGCACCGGTGATCGCGCACCTGTGGGAGGTCAGGAGGGGATCATCCGAGAGCCGCTTGGCCCTCGACGGATCCCGATGCCTTCGACCTTTAAAAATAAAGGAATTTTTTTCAGTACGTCGTGGCCACCGACTGTTTCCAGCTGGGTTACAACAGTGAAGGTCACTGCAAAGGTGATGTGGACCCATCACTCGCGGAACCTCAGAAGCTCACATGGAAAATTCCGCCAGAGGTTAGTCGGTCGAGTCAAGAGATTGAGTGCAATGCAGTTGTATGGCTGAAAAATATCTCACAGTATACCACCAAAATGTCACAAAAAGCACTCATAATTCGGTGGTGCGTCTGGATTGTAATTCCTGTGATAATCAGTGCTCACTGAAAAAAATTATGCTGTCCTCTCTGCTAAGTCAAAAAAAATCAATGAAAGTGAAGAAGCATTGCCGTGTTCTGCCCTTGACTCTTTGTCACGAGCGTAGATATATGAACATTGACGCTCTATTTGGGGACCGAGTTGACGTTGAACCCCGCGTGTCGCAGTGCGAGGAGCGGATCTCTCAGTCCCTGGCAGTGGCCCAAGCCCTAGCCGACGACATCGACTTCCACGTGATATCGTTCCGAGATTTCGGCAAGGGAAAGATCAAGAAGTGTCGAGTCAGTCCAGACGCCTTCATCCAGGTGGCTCTTCAGTTGGCCTACTTCAGGGTGAGGGCCGCCTGCAGCCTTGATGCGTCTCAGTGCTTTACTGCCGCGGACTTTGGCTGCAGTTCTTCTTGTGACGTTCCAGAATCGGAAAACGTTTTGCCTGACCTACGAGGCCTCCATGACTCGTCTGTTCAGGGAAGGCAGGACCGAGACGGTTCGCTCCTGCACCAACGAGAGCAGTGCCTTTGTCAAAGCGCTTGTGGGTGGTGAGGTGAGATTGTCCGCTTTCTGTCGACGGAATGCGTAACTTGTCATTCCAAGCAGCGGGGGTTTTCCTTCTTTGTTGGCCTTCAGAAGGCCGTCGTACCCATGACCGTCGTCATTTTTTAAAAATATATATATTATTGACAGGACGTCGTCATTCCAATATTTATCGTGCATCTCGAGTTTGCGATGTGTTTTAGGGTGTTTTTTTCCCCCACAAATCATTCAGCTCTATTTGGCACACAAAACCAAAAACTGCTGATTTTCCTTCCATCAGTCGGCAGATGTCTGCAGGCGTCTGTTCCGCGCGGCATCCGACACGCACCAGAACCTTTACCGCATGGCGATGACCGGCGCCGGCATCGACAGACACCTCTTTTGCCTCTACGTCGTGTCCCAGTACCTCGGAGTGGAGTCGCCTTTCTTGAAAGAGGTCTTTCTTTTTTTTTTGTTGAAACGCTCACATGACATCGTCGCAATCAGTCTCTTCAGTTATTTGGATCCAAGAGCCTGTTGGGTCTCTTCAGGTTTTATCAGAGCCCTGGAGACTGTCCACCAGTCAGACATCCATCCAGCAGGTGGAGCTGTTTGACCTCGTGAACCACCCAGAGTACATTTCCTGCGGGGGAGGCTTTGGTCCGGTTAGTCCTACTTTGTCTGGCGGGCGCAGAGGTGGATGCCGTGCGTTTTAGCTTCACCTTTGGGAAAAGTTTAAAAAGATAAGAGTTGTCTTTTCAGGTGGCTGATGACGGCTACGGGGTGTCGTACTACATTGTGGGAGACAGCCTGATCAACTTCCACATCTCCTGCAAGCACTCTTGTCCTGACACCGTGAGTTCGCAACCTTTCATGGGAGCCACATGTTATCTAGTTGGTAAAATTACCCCCGCACCATCACCTTTATTTATTTATTTATTTTTTATGTCCCTTCAAGGATGCCCATAAGTTTGGTACTCAGATCACAAAAGCCTTGCACGACCTGCTGGATCTGATGAGCCCCGGCCAGAAAGAGCCCAGCAAAACCGAGGAGGGTCGGCCCGAGCTGAAGAAGAACCTTTAGATGCTTCCACCGCAGGGAGAAAAGGGATCGTTGAAGGGAAGGTGTTTTAAGCAGCGTTACCGATTGAGGGCAGTGTGGACATGAGAAGAAAAGAAATCAGACAAGAATCGAAGCAGCCAGATCAAAAGACAGCTCAGTTGAGGGAAACCAGTCCAAGTGAGGTGATGTTTTTACATGCCTTTATATATTTGCCGGGTTTGTCCACAGAAGAACTTGTCATTCAGTCCCACTAGGAATTAATACTCTTTTTTAAATGTGTATTTATTCCCACGGTGGATAAAAAGCTTTTTTTTTTTTTTTTTTTTTTTTTTTGTACAGGGGCATGTTTGTTTTGATACAATTGAATGCTCAAGTATTTGCGCTTGTTTGCTTGGGCATTGTGCAGTGACGACGTGCACGCAAAGACACAAATGTACACGCGCACGCGCACACACACATTAAGATATATAACCAGGAAGGCACCTGAAACATTCCTTCACTTAAAACGTTTTGCTTTGCTCTCTAGTAAAATGTTGTGCTTCTTCTTTATGTGCCAAAGGCTTTTGACTTTCGAGTGCATTCAGGCATTTGAAAAGATGGTGAAGCACGTTCACTCCTTGTATCTATCCCTCTGTTTGTTTGGGTTTTGTTTTCTTTTCATCTGTCCAGTTCTTGAAAAGCACCAAAGCAATGCAACATATGTTTTTGAACATGTGCAGGTCAAATGTGGACTTTTTCGTTCAAGCAGTTGTGGTCAAGGCCAACCCGGACAGAAGCTCCTTGATTGATGTTGTTCTGTTTTCACCACAGGCCCTGCTCAGACTGTGTCACATGACTTTAATCCAAACTTTTAACCTGAAGTTAACATAAAGACATTGTCGAAGACAGAAGTGCTTGTTGTGTGCTTTTTAAAAATGTGTCTTCCTCTGCACCAAAACCTATCGTGACCGAGCGCCGTGCCTGAGGGGACGGCGGCAATCTCGGGATTCAAATGTTCGAAGGGGGGAAAAATGAAATGGTTCTTTTGTTCCGCGCTGTCACCACCTGTCTTTTTTTGTCTTCTCATTTCAGCCGTGAGCTCAGCAACGAGGCGCTCGCTCACGAGCCGCTCTGCCAGACTCGGGCTTCAGCTCCCAAAAGCCGCCAATAATCCGCTTGCTCATTTTTATTCCGCGTCCCCTTCGTGTCACCCCACCGGAGCCTTTTATAAAAGAGCCAGAGCCCCAGGCAGTCCGCTTATTACGCCTCAACGTCCGCCAAACTGGTAAGAACGATGACTTTTCCACATCGGTGTGTTACTTTTTGGAATCCTTTTGCACAGACCGCCGCATGTTTTCCATCCTTTTCCTCTTTAAACAGCAAGTAATCAGAATGAAGTGAAGGGGGCAGGGCGTTGTGTAGTCAAACAAAAAGAGTCAGATGGTGCTCACAAGGTCTCGTTAAAGCTAAGATTGTCAAACTGTTTCGGTTCAGAGAAAATGCACTTGCATGAGAGGAACAGGTTGTTGTTCTATTGGCCGCATTTAGCCACACTCGACTGCACTTTTTTGGACAGTGCATTTATTATAAGTTGTTTTGCGGACCCCCGAGCTACGACAAGTATTGCTATTGAGGTCTCAACAGCACTACCTCCATTGAGGAGTGATCGGACTCGACATCAATGGGCACTGAAGCACGATCGTGAGGCACAAACTGTCATTCTGCAAATTCGTTGTAATGTTGTCAACACTGATGTTTTCTACAGCACAAGACCATATTGTGCTGTTTATCTTACTAAAAAACACATGGGGGGGTGGCGTGTTCCTCTTTTTATGTGGGTGTTGAACAGATTCACGTCATTTCCATTCATTTCAATGGGGAAAGCTGATTTGGGATGTTGGAGAGGAATTGAAATCGACTCCTCAGTCGAGGCTCCATTCTCCAACTGCTGCGCTGACTATTCGGCCCCATCAATCATAACAAGGGAGCGACGTGAGGGATTCCGTGGCCGATCTGTCGCGTGCTGGCTTTTTGCCACGTTTATTCCCTTGGCGCGGTCCGAATGTGCTTCATGGTCAGCCAAAGCTCGCAACTGTGCGGGGCCTCCATCCATCATGTGTAATGCACTCGTGTCCGGATACGTCCCTGTTATTAATTGTTTAGGCGACCGCAGTCAACATCTACAGTAGTATGTGAGAAGAAAAGAGTGCTGTTTTTATTTATTTATTTATTTATTTTTTTTTTTCAATCAACATTTCATTTTGGGAGACCAACTTTGTCCAATCCAATTCAAGAGCTCTGTCAACATTTCTGCATAGTTTATTGTGTGTGAGCGGCGTGAGCATTTCGACTCCTTTCCCCAAATGTTGAAAGTGTGAGATGATCAAGTAGATTAGACAGTAATTGGAGAGCCGACGAGTGTTAAGAGCTGCCCGACGACCACTTCTAAGCCCTGCGCCGCGCGTTCCTTTGGAGTAAATCAAATTAAACAAGAATGATGGGCCGTGTAATACCTCGCTTTTATCCTGGGAGACGCGACTCATCCGCGGCCTCTCTTCTATTCCGAGATCATTAACGACAAATGCTATTTTGACTTGCTGTGTTGTCTTTGAACAAAGGCGGCATCACGACATATCACGCCAGTCCGTTGCTGCCAAATGATGGCCTTCGGTATATTTTGCAGATTTACATGTGTATGCGGGTGAATGTTAATGTTTTGAGGACCATTTGAAGTGGAAATAAAAATTCGACACATCCCTGTTCAAAAGTATGTCATCGGCAGCCAAATGAACGGGGGTGTTGAAATGCTTTATCTTGATTTTATTTTTGGACATCATTAAAAAAAAAGTTTGCATCTACTGTTAAAAAAAAAAAAGACTAGCAATGAGAATGTTTGGAGGTGCTCCGTTTTTCACTCCGATCAGTATTTCGTTTCTTATTTCTGTTTCAGTGTCACAATGTCTGACTTAGAAGATCATGGGTGAGTAAATTGCCTCATCTCTCCCAACAAATTTTCACCAAGCGTGATCTTCCACCTTTAAATGCATCTGCTGCAATGTATTTGTACTTTTCGTTCCTATCTAGAGTGCATCACGAGGGTAAGTCACGTCAATTCAAAGAAATAAAGAAAGAAATCCTTTTTGTCACCGTCGAGGCCCTTTTCCTCCACAGAGGAAGATGAGCAAGGAGAAGGAGGTAAGGATGCGTGTGGGGATTTCTTAGTTCGTGTCAAATGTTGATTTTCGCGGTGTGCTGCGTTTCGACTTGGCTGTGTTTGGTTACTCATTGACATCTTCCGCTGTTTTGAACCGAACGCGTGGAAGGAGAACGGCCCAAGCACAAGTGAGTATCACCCATATGCATCACGTTCAGTCCTCACCAGAAGTCTCGCATTTGATTTTCAGTTTACGATGCGTCTTGATTTGGCAATGTTTTTGGACAGTGTTAGCCTCCCATTATTGAGCCTAATGAAGTGAGCTATGACACAGCGCTTCAAAAATACATATCTATGTTTCGCAGGCCGTTGGCCACGCAGCTCGCACCCCCAAAGATCCCAGAAGGCGAAAGAGTAGACTTTGATGTATGTTCCCCTCATTTTCTTTTCCATTTGAAGTCATTGCAGCATTGTGATAAAGTGACAAAGACGTCGGCCTGGCAGTTGTGCGGTTCGTTTGAGTTTGATTCAGTTGAGAGTCTGAGCTTTGGTATTCCTGTGATGATTGTGAGAAGACTAAAAGTGCTTTCGTCGGTTTGCCATCAGGACATCCACAGAAAGCGGATGGAGAAAGACCTCCTGGAGCTTCAAACTCTGATTGATGTGCACTTTGAGCAGAGGAAAAAAGAAGAGGAGGAGCTCATTGGCCTCAAGTCAAGGATTGTAATACTTTTTTTTGCAACTGCAGGATAGAAAATACACCATCAGAATCCCAGATAACTGTCTTTTTGTACCTCAGGAGAGTCGCCGGGCAGAAAGAGCTGAGCAGCAGCGCGTGAGAGCGGAAAAAGAGCGTGACCGACAGTCCAGGATTGCGGTGATGTCCCAGCATGACCTTTGAACGACACGTTGCCCTATCGAAAAACCCGCGGGCAATGAACTTTTGGCGTTGGCGTCCGCAGGAGGAGAGGCAGAGGAAGGAGGACGAGGAGGCCAAGAAGAGGGCGGAAGATGAGGCCAAGAAGAAGAAAGTGCTCTCCAACATGGGGGCTCACTTTGGAGGATTCCTGGCCAAGGTCAGTTGTGCTGAAGACAAGCTATCAATAATGTTGCTCTTTTCTCAAAAGACGTGATGTGGGTGTGTGGATGTATTTTATGCAATCGTTTATCCTCAGTTGATGGTTTCAAAGGAAGGCGATTTGGGAAGAATTTCCATTTTTCTTAACCTGCGATTGAGTCTTGGCAACAATTCCCAGAGTGACAAGTTAAAAGCCAGCGGAGAACGTGATGCCGGCCGGCTTCTTGATGGGTGCAGGTGGAGCAGAGGCGGGGCAAGACACAAACGGGCAGGGAGATCAAGAAGAAGACGCTGTCGGAGAGGAAGCAGCCGCTAGCCATTGACGACCTGAGAGAGGATGCCCTCAGGTCACTTTCGAACATCATTTGGCCACTCTGTGCTCTTGGACCGAGACTAACTACAGTCCCTCTAATATTGTCCGATATGTCCCTCCATAGCACTGCAAACTACAGAAGATATTTGACCAATCAAGCTGCGTATTATCTTTGCGATGAATCTGGTCCAAGCGTGCCTAATGCACATTTACTTTTTCAACATCCTGTCAACTGTCTTTTAGAAAAAGAGCTGGGGAGATGTGGCAATGCATCTACCAGCTGGAGTCGGAGAAATTTGACCTGGCTGAGAAGATGAAGAGACAAAAGTATGAGGTGTGAGCCCTTTCGCCCAATACGAGCAAGACTACATTTCAGCTAATGGCAAGGTGTCACCTTTTAAAATTGTGACTTTTTTTCCCCCGTTGCCAACTCCAGATCACCGTCCTGCTGAACAGAATCCAACATGCTCAAAAGTTGTGAGTTGATGGCACACAGCGGTGTACGTGCGACCGGCGGCAAAATGCTCAAAGATCTTCTCTTGTCTTGGAGCAGCAAAAAGGGCCACGGGAAGGGGAAGGTCGGAGGACGCTGGAAGTGAGTCAACACCCTCAAGTGACCCAAAAAACAAAGGCGTAAATGGTCTTGTTGGAAGTGGGGGAAAAAAAAAATTGCAGTGGAAACCGACAAGAATAAATTGCTGTGTTGCATGTTAAAAATCTGCGGTTGAATTTTTCATAGGCTGTATCGTACGAAGGCCCGACTGATTTCAGTGCCTGGCCAATTTAATCCAACCATGTCGGCTCTTTGAAAAGTGGCAAAAATTGTCTCTTTGCAACAAAAGACAATGAGATTCAATCATTCCCTCCCCTCCAAAAAAACCCCATCTGACTCAATCGCTTTCTTGACCTTGTATTATTATTATGGGGCAACAAAATGGAACAGACACTACCTGCCGAAGAGACGTAGAAAAATATTGAGCAACCGGGTGATACAAAACTCCTTTTATCACGCCCCATTTTCACAAATGAAAAGAAAAACATCACCGAGGGAACGGGTGGGGCGACAAAACAACCCCAGACCAAGTACGACGACTGAGTACAAAACGGCGTCACTTGTCCTGGCGAGCTTGAAAAAGAGCGTGAATGTCATCAGTCTTTGCTCCAGACAATGGTTGGAATCCAGCTTCCAGGCACAAGCCGGACACTCGCTCGGCAAAAGCAGCTTCTTGCTCTTTAGTCAGGTCCAATATGTACCTGAGGGGGCAAAAAGGGGTGCTCAAGCTTCGGCGCTGCATTTGACTGTGTTGTCACCATGGTAACAAGCCTTGATGCCAGAGAAAAAACTCACTTGGCCAACTCCACGATGAGCACGGCGTCTGGCGTTGCAATCTGCCGGATATTCGGGCCCAAATGGTGCGCGCAGCTTGACGGCGTTTCACGGAAGAAAGCCCAAAAACATGGTCAGCGACATACGGCTGTTCAAATGCTGGCGTGGTGAATTAAGACGGATGACACGATGCCCTCCCCGCCCCTTTGCGATCTAGCGAGGCCCAATACTGGCGCTGCAATCGGAAAAATCTCATTTGGCAACAACGCGGAGGCGAGGTGTATCTTATTCCCCAGTTAGCATCTTTTGCTAAGTCGTCAGATCAAAAATCACCCTTTTGCTCATGGGATAGAAATATTGCAATCGGCTGTCCATATAATTCAGTTCAATAATCATTGGGAATCTAATGTTTTCGGTTCTGCTGAGGTTTCTTGGGCGTGTGCGGTATTTGTTGTTGTTTTGTCACCTGGCTGAGAAGTGGATGATGTGGTAGAAATGGGCATATTTCTCTTTTTCTGGCAACTTCTGGAGGGAATCCAGAGGCAGGAAGTTGACAGAGACCCCTTTGAGACGCATCAGGTCTGCAAAAGACACCCCCCAAAAAAAGCACATTGTCGCCAGCCCGTTGACTCGCTCAACCGGCCCGAGACTGCGCCTACCGTTGACTGGCACGGAGTGCTCAAGAGTTGTGTGTTCCTCCTCTGTGCTTGACGGACGAGTCTCGTGGCATTCTTGTCTCCTAGACAGAGATTGGACCAACTCCTGCACGTTCGCAAAGGAAATGTCCTGTGCCGTCTGCGGATACAAAAAGGAACACCAAATAACGATTTTGTTGAAGTGCGAGTACTTTTGCCACCTGAATCCGAAATGATGGCGTGCGCCTTTTTACCTTCATGTGTTGGCCGTTCTGTGTCTTGAGCAAGCTCTTGTCTTGAGTCTCGATGCCGAAGGCCAGGTAAGGACTGGACACGATGTCCCCCCAGTAGCCCCTGAGCGCCACTCTGTCGCCTCTCTGATTGAAAACCCGAGAGGACAGCAAGCTGGGGTTGCTTATTTGGTAGACGCCTTCCCTCAGCTCAAAGGCCAGGCCGCACTCCCTCCACCGGACATACTGATGCTTGTTAATGACGCTGCACTGTGGATACGGTACAAGAAGAAAGCAAACAACAACAAAAAAATGGACGTGTAAGAGAGAAAAAAAAACAGCCAGATTCTGAATCGGTGCAAAAAAAAAAAAATAGTTATATATATTGACCAGTGTTCTTGATACATTCAAACATCTGGAGTTTCATTACGTTTGCATTAATGTTAAGGTGGCTACAAATGGCCAGCACAAAGTAGTACGTGTGTGCGCGCGCGTTACCCCCTTCTCATGTAGCTTCATAGTAAGGTCCCAGTCAAAACAGCCTTTCTTGGAGTCGTAGCGTGTCCCAAGGTGCTGCCTGACCCGGTAATCCCAAGCTTTGGAAATGGAGACGGGAGCAGCCGAGGAAGAGCGTCGCATCCAGGATTTAAAAATCCCGGCCAGCTCGTCCCGCTCCTTAAACTGGCCGCATTGCGACAAGTCAGCCTTTTGTGGGCAGGACGGGATGTGTGACATCAGCTCCGCTGATGTGCGCACCTTAAGAAGAGACACGTTGAGGCAGGGGTGCGCGTCGGACTCTGGGATGTCGCTGACGTGGAGCAAAAGCTGCGATGCCGCGCGTTTCAGCGTCTCGGCCGTCTGGCTGCGGATCACGCTGTTGCCGAACACCTCCAGGAACAGCTCTGTCTTTTCTAAGAGAGGGCGGAAAAGCCGCGGTCAGCGCTCCCTTCTATACTTTGGCTGAATATGCAAAAGACGCGCACCGTTAAGTCCCATCCTTTCTTGGGGGGTCAGCGCCATGTAAAGCAGCAGCATCTGTCTGGCGACTACCTCCATGCTGTTTTCAAACAGCCATACCTGTAGTGGAGCAGACATGTTTGCTGCACATTGTTTGGGGGGGGGGGGTCGAAGACGTTAGGCTCACGTTCAGGATGTCCTCGTCCCTCAGACCCGACAAGGTCTTCAGGACATGTCTCGGGTCTCCGCTGCCGATCAGTAATACGTTGACTTCCCCTTCGTGTCTCACGGGGCCTGATGATGACAGAGATTGCAAGTATCCACTGGAATGACAAATGTATTGCGAGGGACACTTTTCGTTTACTTGTCTTACTCTATTGTATTTGATTAAGTCTTTCGGCGAATTTATTTTTAATTGTATAAAGCACTTCATGATGAAGATCTCTCATGTATCAGACTGCTGTTTTTCACATGATTTTATTTCCTTTTGTAATTCTAGTTTTACTGACTCTTATTAGTCATTGACTATCAAATATTAAATTTTTTAAAAGGCTCTAAAACTAACCAATCTAGTCTTGTCCACGCTTTACTTGTTTTATTAGTGGTTATCATAAAATTATATATCATAAATGTTTTAAACTCATCAGTATGGCCTTTTTCGCATGATTTTTACATACTTATTTGATTGTATTCTATTGTTTAAATGCCACTTTTTTGGGTTGTTGTTGGTCGTTTGCTTCTTCAAAAATGTATTTTAATAATACACATTCTCCATCTTTAATTGTCACGGTCTCGCGAGAGTTGAGAGCAACAGTTGCCTGCAAGCTTTTAGTTTCCCCTTCTCGTGAGAACTGGTCGCAATTGATTTCAGACGTACGTACTCTCGCTCTTTTCTTTCTTGCAAGTGAGGTTCTTGTACCGCAAATACCCGAGAGGAGGGGAAAAAAATAAAACTGGGTAACGTATGAACGTCGGAAAGTTTTCAAAGCCGTTGCTGGCAATCGTGCAATTGTGCTCACCTGCACTGATGAGGTCTCGAGCTGGGCTGAAACCCCACCAGTTGACGCAGCCCGCGCCTTCTGACGGCCGTCCGGCGCTCATCGTGTCCCGGGAGGACTTCGGTGGAGGCTCGGTGAGAGCAGAAGCTCCTCGCCAAACAAACAACCAACCGTGAGTGTCGTGGAGCGAGTTTTAAGGCACAAGTTAGCCTACAAGCTAGCGCAACTTGAGTTGTGCTTTTGTTGCTAGGCAACGATGACTGTTTTGTACACATGCGCACTAAGACGTCAAATGTTTCCAAGTCTGTTTTGCGTCACGTTTTCACCTTTAAATCGGGAACGGTGTCCACAAAGTATTTTTTTCTGTTGAAATATTGGTTTATATTTGCTGCAAAGTAGCTCGACATTATCTAGGTTGTTCAAAAAGATATATAAAACAAGAAATTATAAAAACAGGTCTGTATACGCGTTTCACTGTTTGAATCATGGCAATAAAGAACACTCTCCACGCTATTCAAATTTATAGAGTTGCACACAGAGCATATACACAGCACATGACATTTGTTTTAGCTTGAGTGACATACAAGGGTAAAAAAAAGAGAAGATCTGATAAATGTCTTTTTTTTTAATCTGTATTTGACATCTACGCTTGTTACTTGAGTGACATACAAGGGTAAAAAAAAGAGATGGTCTGATAAATGTCTTTTTTTTTTAATCTGTATTTGACATCTACGCTTGTTCAAAGTATACCAAAGGAAACATGACGCATGGAAAACAGCACAGCCAGCAAATGCATCAAAATAAAATCATATCAACAGAGCATTTGATGTTGATTCAATTTTGTTTTTTGCAGTGAAAACATGCAAAAATAATAGGGAAGAGACACACATCAAAGGGAAAACAAAAAACCCACCACAGCCCACAACCCAGCACGTTGTCTTCAGCGAGGTTTGGCTTTGACCGCCGCATCGACTTCCTCCTCGGGCAACAGCGTGTGCCACTGGGCTACCGGACGTCTGGGATTGGCCAGCATGTCCGACCAGTGGCGCAGGCCCACGCCGGTCGCTCCGTAACCCATGAAGGTCTTTCCGATGGGGTCATTGCTGCCCAGTTTATCGTAGTCGTACACTGTGATCACCACCTGCACTTTCTGAATCGGGAAAGACAAACGGTCCCATTTATTTGTTCCATCCTCTTAGACCCCCATAAAACATCCTTTGCGGCAATTAAGTTCGATTGCAAATTTGCGTGTACGTTTGACCCATTTCTTGGCCACGAGTTAGCGCTTTGTGCACCCGCTCTACCTCTCTTGTCATGGCTCAGGCTACGTGGATTCCCTTTATGCCGGGATGGTGGAAGCTGACCTGTATCTGTTCAAAGGGGACTTCGAAGCTGAAACTCTCGTTGAAGTAAGGATTGAGCGTGTTTTTCTTGACCGTCGTCTTCTTCTTCTTGATACGTTTTCCGTTTTGCTGGAGGACGATCTTCACGTAGGGATCTTGAAAAGGAAGAACGGAGCCAGACGTCAACAGTCAATTCATCCGCTGCGTCTTCCCTGTTCCAGACAGTTTCACCAAAGTCAATGCAAGGTTTTGAGAAGGGCATCTTTCGTTTTTGAAACCCCAACGGAAACTGGAAAAATGAAATTGTGCCTTTTTTTCTCAGTATGCGTTCCAAACACCACGCTGAAAAAAAAAGGGGACCGTTTTGGACATTTTGTGTATTTTGCTGGAGGTTAAATGTCTCTTTCTCCGTGGTCGCTCGCTAAGTGTCAAAGACAAAACCGCCCCACGGTTCAAATTGAAATTAGCGGTGCAGTCGTTCCAATCATTTCAGAGGTTAAAGTGGGCGTAAGTACAGAGAGGTTGGCATTAATTTCGGCTGCGATTTTTTTTTTTTTTTTTCCGTTTTCTGACAATTGCGCACAGTTTTGGACTGTCCCCATCTTGTGGTCTTCCCTGTAGCGAGAGCGGCAAATGATCACGAGAGGGAGCCTTGCCCTCTTTCAACGGCGGGAGTCCCTTGCGCGAGTACGGCACGCGTTACCCGATAAGCCGCCGACATCCATTTTCTTCAAATTCTTTGCCTCCATGATGTTCACCGTCAGTTTCCCAGCAGTGGGCACGTATCTCAGAGAGATGCAGACATCGCCCAGTTTCTCCTGCCGAGAGAAGCCCGTGTGAAAACGAGGGTTGCCAGAATGAGGACGAAGGCCTGCGGAATGACATGAGAACGTACCTCTTCCTTCTCCACGCTCTCCAAGTCCCTCCACTGTTGGATGGGTTGACCCAAATCGACGCTGTTCATCGGGATCTTGATATCGCCGATCATGTCGTGCTTGGAGAAACGATCGAAATCGAAGACCTGAAGCACCAACGTCTTTCCGCCCAACTCCGCGTAGGGGATCTAGAGAGAACCGAATGATCATCACCGGGGACAAGAAGGGCAACCCCCCCCACCCCCACCACCAAATGAATCCCACCCGGTCTGTGCACCTTGAAGAAGAAAGTCTCGTTGAAAACCGGACACAAATTCTTGCGCTGAACCTTGGTTTCGTACTTCTTCTTTTTGTCAGGCAGCAGGAAGACTTTGACGTAAGGGTCCGAGGTGCCTCCCATGTCCATCGCAGCCAGATCCTGAGCTTGAAGGATTCCCACGATGAGCTTCACGGGAAGGAGAACAATCAGCAGGTGAGGGACGTGTTCCGTTTGACTCGTACTGGTTTGTGTCGCAGGGGAGCCACCTGGGAATCTGTGAAGTTGTAATCCAGAGAGAACTCCAATTTCCCCAACTTCTCCTGCTCTTTCTCCGCTTCCTCGCCTTCCTTCTTCACCTCCCCTTCCTACCAGGACATCATCATCATCATCGCAGTGAGTCGCCGTCCAGACTCTTATTTACCGCAAAGTATCAGCTCTTTTCTTCAGGCCGTCGACTCTCTGTTGTCAATCTCAACGGGATAATTGCCGGTTGAATGAAAAACCAAAGGACTCGTCAAAGTCGAGCGCACGCTCTCGTACCTTGTCTCCCGTCTCGCCTTCGCCTTCCTTGGCCTTCCTGCGCCGCCCCGTCTTCCTCTCTCTCACTTTCATTGGCTTTTTCTTCTTCCCCAAGCATTTTTTGAAAAGGCAAAAGACGAAGCACGCCACCAACAGCAAAATCACCACCACAATGGCGCCCACCGCCCACATGGGAACTGCCGTATGATTCAAAAAGAAATACATTTGGGGTCCCCCGGTTCATGTGCTTTTTTTATTTTGACAAACTGAGAGCAGCGACTTCGGGAGATGCTCACTCACCAGGTAGCCGGTCAAGCTCGTTCATGAACTTGTCCTTCACGCGGTTGTAGTCGTGATGCTCGGAGCGGCCGTGGTCTTCCGCGGGGGGGTGCTGGTGGTGGACTTCCTCCTCGGACTCCTTATGGGGCAGCTCGGCGGCCCTTCGGACCCGAAAGCCGCCACCGCTCCTGACCGGCCGCATGTCAGCTGCCAAAATACAGAAAGTATACGGCACAGCTGCGGCCCGCGTACGTGCGCTGCCGCTGTAATCCCTCGCATCCGCTTGTTGCACCGCAGCGGAGGAGCAGAGAACATCTCTAAGCTCGAAGCTCGACATGGCTGACCCTAATCCCTCTGTTTGCTACCAACCAATCCACACACTCACTTCCCCCCCACTCTCTGCTTTTGCGCACCCTCTGCACGCAGGTATCTTTGGAATTCCGCTAACTGGACAAAATGAATCCGGACGGCGGACCCCTGAAAGCTTAAGATGAAATGGCTTCCTCCATCATTCCACCACAAGGCGCCTAAGAGGCTTCTCTCCTGCTCGATTTTGACGGCCAGTCAGTTCACCGCTGGATGCAGTTGGCCAGATTGCCTCACCGAGTTCCATTGGTCAGTTTTTCATGCGTCCGCTCTCACCCCCTTTGATCGCCAACAATCGAGAGAAACGAGGAATTTGGATGCTCCCGCGGCACAATTTGACAAATCATGTAAACCGATGAGGCAAGTGGTAGGATGGCTTTTTGGAGGGATGTGACATCACTAGTCAACATGTCCCTGACAAGCAAAGCGAGCATCCTTGCAACCATCAACCACCGGTGCGGTTCAGTTGTATTTAACGTATGCAAGCCATTTTCAAAGTGTTTCTTTACGTCATGCGGAAGCCACTCTTTCTTTGCCGTTTTGGGGATGAACTCCATCTCAACAAAAGTCAATCAATCTTACCTTGCAGCTAGGATCCTTGCTTTATTCCCCTGTTGTCACAAGTTTGCGAGCCACTTTTTTTTTTGCACCCGAAAGCCGTCAGATGCCCATCATTCCCTCGACACGACTGGCAGACTCCCTGTGCCCGTTTCCATCAAAGCTAAAGCCCTGGCAAATCACTAGAGCAACATTGGGACTTAATCTCCCCCCCTCCCGTCGCCATCACCACTTCCCCCTCCTTGTCATATTAATACGCTGACCACACATCTGTTGCTTTCTGTTCAGCCGCATGTGAACACACACGAGAGAAGTCTCTGCTTTTTGCACGCGAATGACATCACCCATGCTGAACAATGTGCGTTTTGTTTTCCTGGCCGAGGTGGAAAAGTTCCATCAAATGCCCCCGGCGTGGCGTTTATCCATTAGACTGACCACTCGTAGTGCACCCAAGCCTCCGCTAATCTCCTCAGCGACGCTTTGCAAGCGGTCTCGCTCCAATCCAGCAACAAGTTTTCATTCAGAGCGTCCCATGCAGCTGCACATTTTAACAAGTGTGGGATGTAATCCACTGGCACCTGCCACATCTGGACACCTCAGTTGGGCCTCCTCTAGTAGCGGAGGGCCGTATTAAAGTGCAGTGTAACCTTTTCTTTGCGTCTGCTCCTCAACATTTCAAAGTGGCGCCAATGAAGTTGCATATTTCTTCGGTCACCTTGATTTGCGATGCCGACCTGGCTGCAGATAGAGTAGAGGTTGCATGTTATGCAAGCACGGGAGACGGCATCAATCAATTAGCTTTGGCATTTTTGTATTTGAAATGACGTCACAATGTTATTTTTCTGTTTTAGATTGGTCGCCAAGAGGCAACAGGAAAACAAACGGTGGCAGACCATTTCTGGTGGAAGTGTAATGGAAGTCGCCGACGGAAGGGGGCGCCACATTGGCTTGAGGTAAACGGCTGCTTGGACGAGGATATATACAGTATGTATATGTCTATATATGTGTGTTTTTAAATACATCAGTCTTTAAATGTATGATATGTGAGGGGCGCGGGGAGTGTTTCTGACATTTGCCCGCTTCTTAAGTGGAAGACGTATGTGCATTATTCAGGGTGCCGGGGCCCCTTGCATGACAAGATTACAAGGTGCGGCCGCGAAGCCTTTATCCGCCCTTATCTTTGCTGAAACACGTGGTTTTGGAGAATTTGCAGAGCTGTCGGCCCAACGTCCAACTCGAAGCGGCCACTCGATGGTGACGAAGCAAAGTCTCGCTCATTCTCTTTCCTCTGTCGCACAATTGTAAATATGACATCAGAACAGAAACGGAGGTGCTGGCATCAAGTGTGCTTTATTCAATGTCTTGACTCGTAGGAATGTAGAAAACGTGAGAACAGGAAAACGCTACTTGTGAGCACCAGAGCTAGTGTGAGGTATTCTTGAAGACTCGGCTCCCGCAGTATGCTAGATTGCCTTCAACCAGGACAACATGGTTGCGCTTTCTTGACAGAACGAATGCAGGAGACGGTGCCGCTTTGACGAGCGAGGTCTTTACAAGGTGTGCTTGTCAAAGAGGTATTCTCCCATGGAGCCGTTGCTTTCCGGTGCCGCGATGCGTTTCAGGCTGCCCACGTGGTCGCCCAACTTCTTGATGGTGTCGTGGCTGTCGTTGAGGAAATTCTGCTCGAGGAAGTCGCAAAACTACCAACAAACAGAAAATCGGGCCAAAGAGAGTGCGCTGTCAGACGCGCATTTCAAACTGAATTTCGAGTCCGCTTTGCTTCATTTCTTTCATACTTACATTGGGGTCATTATGGGTGTCAGCCTGGCGGTGTACGTCCAGAATACAAGTGTTCATTGCCTTCTGGTAGTCCAGCGAGAAAGACATTGCATCCAAGCCACCTCTCCAATCCTCCCGAGTTGGTTTCTGCAGCATGTCACGCTTGCATAAACGTCACTGGGCTACATCACGACAAAATGCAAACTTACAGCGATAGTCTGCAGCAAAATGCGACCCCCTCGCATGTTCTGGTACTCGAGCAGCTTCTCCGCGTGTTCTTGTTCCTTTTGAGAGAGCTCCAAGAAAAAACTGGAAAATTTCTTCAGGGCAACATCATCCCTGTCAAAGTACATGCCCTGTAGGAGACAACATGTTTATTAACCCTTTATTCTTGTCTTGAAGAATGTGCACTGTCTCAATGTAATAAATCAATCATAATAATAACAGGAGTGGTTCGTGATCTAAGTTCAGGTTAGTCAGTACGACACTACTCCCCCCTGCCTCCAAATTTAATGATTAATATTGTTTTTGAAAAAAGGTTTGGGAATAACCTGAAGCGCATGTGAACCTTTTCAAGTGAACTTAAATTGATTTGCGGCATAGAAATTTCCCACGTTGTCTATTTTGGCCGTTCAGCTTCTTGTTTTTTGAACAGCAAGTTGGGCAAGAAGCACAGAGTCTTTGAACAACAGAACACGCGCACTGAAAAGGTCAAAGTTCACCTGTCAAAGGTTGTCACGCATTTTTTTTCAAATTTCAGCCAAAAAGCCGCACATCTCTCGATGTTTCCAAAGGCAAACCGTCAGTGCAATGGCAAAGTTACCAAAGAAAGATAAGTGTAGGACGCATTGAGCTTGAGGTTGATGAGTTTGTTGATGTCGCCTTCACACTCGGCGTGGAGGTTTTGCCGGACCACCGACTGCATTTCCTAAACACATTTCAAACATAGACAATGTGCATCAGATGACGCGCTTATGTTAAGGTCAATAGATAAGAGGAGCGAAAAGGCTAAGCGCGCTCACTAAAAACTTGCGATAGTTTTTCCACACTTACTCCTCAATTCTTTTAGCTTGGGGTTGTTCCGTGCGTCGCGTCCGCCGTGTGACTGCCCCTTCTTTGAAAAAAGAGCAAAAGAAGGGGGGGAGGAAAGAACTAGTTAGCCTTCCGCAACTAGCATTGGCTGGTTAGCTTGGGGCTCTCGTGCGTCGATCTCTACCGCCGCCTGTCGTAGTGAGGGCTCATTGCAATCCGTTGCGTGACCTTCTGAAACTTTGTGTTGAGTATTGTCACTCGTTTATCCGATCGAATAAATGGTTAACTGGTTCACTGCACCGAATTAGACAGCAAACATTTGTAAAATCGTTCAAACTATCCAGTGCATGCAATTTTTTCCCCCAAATCAAGCGATTGATGAAATAGTTTTAAGGAAGAAAAGGTCATTAGTTGGAGGCAGCACAGTTGCAACTACAAAATCCAAGTAAGCATTTGTTTTCCCCCCCTAAAACTGCAAACCAGCCAAATATCTTCCAAATTCTTCTTCTGAGATTGGGAGCAAAGGTTTGAGCATGTTCTTGCCAGGCTAAGAGACATTTTCGTGGACAGCGCTGCCTTGGGAAACCAGTGAGCCCCAAGTTTTTCAAAAGCCATCTTTCAGTTTACTGTCAAACTAAACAGAAATGTCATTGTGGCACATTTTGCTTTCCATGTTTTTATGGCTTCTCGATTCAAAAGACACCCGTTGATTAAGAGGTGAGGATTTCCCCTCATCATCAAACGTGAGCTCATGGACGGAAAAGCAATGATGTCATGACATCACCTCAAAGCCCCCCGTCCCCCGCCCTCTGACATTGCTCTGATATTACCGCTCAAAGCCCAAAGGGTGAGGCGGCATTTGTTGCGATCAGCGCAAGGCACTAAGCACCGATGCATGGGATCGGTTTACTCCTGTCTTGGAAACAGTCGGGTGAAATGCTTGTTCTGCTCTGCTTCCAGAGATGTTTCTCTTGCAGATTTCCCTGGCCACTTCTCCACATTGAGTATGGATAAGAACAGAGGTTTCAGCGAGGAATACGAGGTGCTGACAATTGACAACCGAGTATTCCGCCCACCCCGAATGCGTATCTCGAGTGTAAGCGTCCGAACTTCTCATGCAGGGCCTCGCTGTTGTCGGCATCGGGCACACTCAGAATGCCGCTCTGGTGCCTGAAAACATGGAGAAAAATCGCTTCACCAACGTCCTGCCGTGTAAGTTGCGTGACCGCCGCTGAGCAAAAGCTTCCCTCTATGGGCCTGCCTTTACACGTCTTTCTTTCTCACTGGGCCAGATGACTGGAGCCGAGTCAAGCTCCAGACTACAAACGGGAACTCGGACTACATCAACGCCTCTTACATGCCGGTAAGTCTTGCCGAAAAACCTCAGCACGCAGCCACCACCCGAATTGAAGACGCGTAACAAAATGACTGGAAGACTTGCACATGTGGAAACAGGTTCGGGGGTTGAAATGTGCTCTAGCGCAAAGAACATCTGCACAATGGTCTGATATACCTGACAGGGTTACAGCAAGAGCCGAGAGTACATCGCCGCTCAGGGTCCTCTGCCCTCCACGGTCAGCGACTTCTGGAGAATGATCTGGGAGCTGAGAGTCACCGCCATTGTGATGGTAACCAACTGCACCGAAGGAAGATGGGTAGGTTCCGTCAGGCAAAAATGGTCACGCAGGTGAGCCTTTTTCACAACCTCATTCCCGACTGTGCCGAATGCACGTTTTTGCAGACTAAATGCGAACATTACTGGCCCGCGCAGGGAGAGACTTGTCTCCAGAGAGGGCTGACCATCACCACCGCCTCGGAACAGCAACACACCGACTGGACGTTAAGGGAATTCCGAGTCAAACATGTACACGATACTTTATGCCGGGCTCTCAAATGTGTGCATAATGCCCACTGAACTGAAATAGCGGTCGTGATAGCGACGCACGAGATCATTTTTGCCGAATGTGGTCATCGATGGCTGTGCGCTTCCAGCTCCAGTTTGCTTTTCCCATTCCAATCCGCTCCGTAGCCTCTGATTTTGACGTTTGATAGAAAGACGGCACCGGCGAGAGGACGGTGAAACATTTCCACTTCACTGCCTGGCCCGACCACGGAGTCCCTCAGTGTACGGACGTCCTGATCCGGTTCAGGGGGCTCGTTCGGCAGCACATAGAAGCCAACAGGACCAGAGCTCCGACTGTGGTTCACTGCAGGTAAGATGCTTGTCAAAAAAAAAAAAAGAGACATGACGTGGGGACAAAAATCAATAAATCATAATACAGCTGGAACAGGCACACAAAAATGTGACTTGAATCGGAATCATCTTTATTGGCCATGTATGTAGAACACACAAGGGTGGGGTGGAGGCGGATGCGGTGTCAACGAGATGACACATCCAGTATTTGTCTTTTTAGCGCAGGCGTTGGCAGGACTGGCACCATTATTGCCTTGGATGTTCTGCTTCAGCAGCTGTACAGAGACAAGGAAGTTGGCATCAACGCCTTCGTACACAACATGAGACTGCGGCGGCCGCACATGGTGCAGACCGAGGTAAGGACGGTGGACGGTCCTCGGCCGCAGCTTTCCCAAACTTCATGTTCAACCAATCCATGGTGCAAAAATGTGGGCGACCGCTTGTTTCCAGTGGATTCTCAGTCTCCTCTCTTTGCAGTCCCAGTATGTTTTCCTGCACCGGTGCATCATGGACTGTCTGCAGTCTCGAGGGGAGAGCGATGAAAACATTTCCCAGAACCTGGATGTCATTTATGCCAACGCGACGGCGCTGCGAGAGTTTCACAAAACGGCAATCTGAAACAGGATGGCACTTGGTTGTGAAATGACACACCAAAGAACGTTTCCAAATCTTCTATTGACAATGACATGAGCTTTGGAAACATTTTTCCACTTGGGGAGAAGATATATCAGCATTAAACTGTCTCACCTCAAGCTGAGATCCAAGACAAGAAATTCATTTTTACAAAGAGAAAATAAATCGATTCCGGTACTGGATCTTGGTGGACCTAATGAATTGCCTGGCGTAAGATGCGCCAGAAATCCTTCTGGCGTCACAAGAATATTGGAATGTCCTACTTCCCGCATTGGGGGGGGCAAAAAAATTTTTTCTTTAAATGCGGCGTCGTCATTCTAGTTCCTCTTGACAAGCTATCACGGAGAAGTGATAATCGATGAGTTCCTGTCGAGCTCTCAGGACATCTGGGCAAATCCCGGCCGAATCACTGCGCGGGTTCCTCGGCTGGGGGTCCTCAAATTGGTCCTCTCCCAATGGCAGGGGGACCGAGAACTTCTTGGCTATGTTGTGCAAGACGCAGCAAGCCTTGATGATGTTGGTCAACTTGTGCTGCTCGAAGCCAAGTTGCGTCAAGCACCTGAAACGCCATTTCAGGGAGCGCAGCGTGCTCTGGGCCGCGGCGTGGATCTTGGCGTGGGCCGCGTTGAAGTTCCTCTGCGCCTCGTCTTGAGGTTCAGGCACGGGGGTCAGGACGCGTTTGCTTAAGTCGTAGCCGTCCCCTCCTGTCAAGAAATAATGGCAAACTATTGGGCATCTGAGGACAAAAGACGATGAACGATTCAGGGCCTTGCTTGACAATCGGCGCAGAGAATAACAATATACTGATGTTGGGTAGCATCAATGTATGGTACAGTGTGTGTGTGTGTTTTTTAAGGGGTCAACCCGGGGAGCACACATTCAGCAACCTTACCTATGACCCAGTATTGTCCATAGAGTTCTTCCTCGATCTCTCGTCCTCTAATGGACGTGCCCCACAAATCTTGCTCGCGCGTGCCGCCGGCGCAACACTGCTCCACGCTCAGGATGTTTCCGTCCAGGTCGCAAATCATCTGGCACACCACGGACGCGTAGCCCAGCGAGTTGAAGTGCAAGTCGAGCGGTCCTTGGGTGATCTTGAAGTGAGCCGGGGCCAGCAAGCCCAGCACGTCCGGGATGCCGCAGAAGTCCTCCACCATGTGGGCCATGTCGATTTTGGCTTTGCGCGTCTGCGGGAAGGAGATGAACTGATCGGACATGGCGGCCACCACCTCGGACACGGTGAACACGACGTCGTCGCAGTCCGTCTTGAGGTCGAAGCGCTTCTTCAGGGCGGCGGAATGGGAGCCGCGCGCGTAAAAGTTGAGCGTCGTCATGATCATCGCGTCCAAGGACAACGAGGTGAGCAGGAATTTCTTCATGCGGCCGCGCACGATGTCGGCCACGAACTCCACGCAAGCGCGCGTGAGGTGGAACAACTCGAACAAAGTGGCGTCGTCGTAACAGTCGAAACAGCTCCGAGACTGCGAGTCCAGCTCCTCCTCGTGGCCCAGCAGCTCCGCCTGCACCGCGAACCACACCGGCAGAGGGTCCGACATCTCTTCGCCGCGATCAGAACGCCCAAAACAAACTCCAAAGCCACATCGGGAAGCTCCTAGTATCTGTCAGTTCCGTGATGTTTACGGGAGCTGCAAGTTCCGAATGGCAGCGGTGTTTACATTCTTCTTCGTCGGCGACTATAACTGCTCGATATCGCCGCCCCGCGGATGGAGTCTGAACAGAGGTGCCAAAAGCACCGTTCGCGAGGAAGCGGAAGGCCGGATACTAAAACAATAAGCGCCGATTTAACCACGTTACTACGGTACGTAAAAGTTTTAAAAAACTGAAGCGTTTGTAAAGGCAATTTCATTATAACTGTTGTTATTCTTCCTACTCACACATTGTAATTAGCAGAGGTACAGCTATTAAACACTCCCATAAAATAAGAGCTGAAAAAAGGACAAACTGACTTGTCGTGAGTACAAATGTATTTGTATTGTAATTTGTATCCTTACTCAACTTAATCAGGTGAACTTTGAGCAGTAACCAGTCACGTTATCATCAAATGTATCTGTAGAATGGATGACAGACTCAACACATATACGATTATTTAAATGTCATTTCTCAAATTCCGTTGTGCTTGTTGGGATTTTCTCCTCCCACATTCCAAACACATCCATGTTCGGTTCACTGACACAGAACCAAACAATGCCCCAATGATCAGTATTCAGTTAGAGTCACAAACACAAAACAACCCCCAAAGAGATGGTGAGTTACAGCTTTGTTGACAAGTGGAACATTTTGTTGACGTCACTGATGGGAACATCCTTTAGTCTTGGAATTTGACCCTTCTTGGCGACTTCACTCATCTGGCTTTGCGCAAACCCATCTGAAATATTACCCCGTGGGAAAAGAGAGAAGGTGTCATTTGACTCTTTAACTAATAGTGATAAAAGAAAAAAAAACTCTCCAAATGTGCATACCTGTAATGTTGTCCAGAGAGTCGAGTGGAGCTGTATTGTACATATTAATTCCAAATAGCAATACCACAGAGACGGTTATTGCCACCAGCAGATAGATTGGCGCAGCAAGGGCCCAATATCTACAAGACGTGATACAAGTTGCAAAAAAAAAAAAAGAACATCAATTCATGTAGCCCGAGGGAGAAACTTCATTAAAACGACTGAATGGCTGTTTACTTTTGAGGCCAGTAAGTGAGTCCGACTGAATGAAGCCACTCCTCTGGTATGTATGCCCACACACAATATAAAACTTTGGGGGGAAATTCAGAAAAAAAGAAGTCATGACACACAGAGACATCACCAACACAATTGGATGATCGGCTCCACTGTAACATAGAAGCAACTTACAGAAGCCAAACTGCGAGCCGAGGAATAAAACAAAGCCACAGATGGCCCTCTCAGGCAGAGGAGAGGGAGTGTTTTCCACCATTATCTAAAACACACATTAAGATCACTAACGGGAGTAACTAAATGTCGTGTAATTGTAATACGACGGGTTTAACAAAAAAACAACAACAACAACAACAACAACAACAAACATTTGAATTCAAGAGGCCTCGACACGGCTTGTCAGAAACGATACATTACCATCAATATCGATCGATCAGAACGTGACACTTGACGCACTCAAGTGAACGAATCCTTTAAGGCGACGCAAAAAAAAACATTTTTTTTTCACACTAAATCCTACTAATGTGAAAAAACCCCAAACAAGGCCTGTCTTCTTTTACATATTTGTCATTTTGTTTTCAGGAATAGTGTCATTCGATTGCTTTTGCCTAGTTTTGTGCCTGTAATACTCGACACGGCTGGAAACATCAAGCGAAAAGCTTTCCCGTTTAAATGTTGAATACAAATACAAAACGTTCTAATTTTATGGTCACACAAACTCATAATAAATACAAATACGTATTTTAAAAACACCCGTGAGTAGCTATTATCTGCCACACACCGTTGGAGGCGTGTTTGGCGAAGCAAAGTTCAAATTTGTGTTTCTGTCAAACACATTTGACTGTTACACTAACCGGAAGTCACTTTCTCCGTGGTTTTAACGCGTGGATTAGCAAACAAGGTAACGTGAGCGTTTCTCCACGAACATAACACGCTTGTTTGAACAATTTATTCGCTTTTGACCCGTTTACTCGGCAATCCTGCACGAGCGAAGGCATTTTATGAGCGTGCCATAGAAGTCTTATCCATGACGTCGAGACGACAGTAGCCGCGTGGATGAGAATTTACTTCTCACCGAATTTGGTTGACAGTGTTCAACTTCAAGCTGTCGCAATATCTAAGATGAAGCCGAAGGAAAAAAAGCGAACCCCCTCCGAAGCTGGAAAATACAATTCTGTGAAAAAGAAAAATAGGATACAATCGAATTTATTCAAGAGAGCCTTTCTTCATAGCCTCGCCACAGAGAACCTCATTATGCCTCCAAACGATGGCGAACACTTTTCTGCCAACTGGAAAGGATTACAAGAGGTAAGGCTTGTTGAGTACATGCCATAAATGTTTTTTTGTTTGTTTGTTTACGAAAACTACCGTGTGCATGAAAAAGAACAATTCGAAAGTGTTAACATTCCATCTGTCATGTTCACCACTACCATCTCATCCACAGAGTTTCAAGTCCAGTCAGATGACAAATAAGACAAGGGCATCCCAGCAAGAACCGAATGGCCCTTCACAAGAAGGGAAAGACAAAGCATCCCAAAACGCACATCACAGCAGTGTCTCCAAAGCTAAGACTGATTCAGGACCAAAAGCCAAACACAGAACCGTTGACCCCAAGGCTAAAAGACCCGTTGCGGCGGACGCAAAGCAGCACGCCGCGGCTGAAAGGAAAAGCCAGCTGAAAGCAAACGGCAAGCAAGCGGCCAAGAAGCGGAAAGTGGAGGCAAAAGAGTCCAAACCTACAGAGTGCGTGTCCAACAGTGTGCTTGTCGTACTCGAAATGCAAACATGATGTGATTGTTTTGTGCTATTGCAGAGTGGACATTTGGTTCGACGACGTGGACCCCGATGACATTGAGGCCACGGTGGGGGCAGAAGCGGCGGAGATCATGAGGAAGAGGCAGGGCGTTTGCAAGAACGCGACGGCGAACATGTTGGTCAAGGAGAAATCTTTCGAGGGGTGAGTGACCAGCGCAAGATCCTGTCATTCGCTAATTTGGGACCTTGGCCGCAAAGATGTGTGTTTAAATGCTGCAGATATTCGACACAAGGATTCAATATCTCAGACAAAAAAACTCAACAGAGGGAGTATGGTGTCTATTTGATACCCAAAGTGTTTGGATTTGCTATTCTGGTCCACGCTGCTCGCCACGAGGTGGGGGAAAGAGGCACCATCACGTGTTTGCCAAACTGCAAACATTTGACAAGAACATGCCCGTGAAACACACTCGCACCATCATCTATGATTGAATACATTGCTGATGAGAGATGTTTGTCCGGGCTGCGACTGTCAAGTATTTTTCGAATCCATCAGTATTGATGAGCGCATGGGCCCGGAAAAGACGTTCATTTGGGTTTGCCCTCAGCCTCACCAGGGTGGTCGCCATCGACTGCGAGATGGTCGGTGTCGGTCCCCACGGGGAGGACAGCATCTTGGCACGCGTGTCCCTGGTTAACCACTTTGGCAAGTGCATCTACGACAAGTACGTGAAGCCCAGCGAGCATGTGACCGACTACCGCACGGCCGTCAGTGGCATCCGGCCGACGGACATCGCAGAGGGTGAGGCCACGCGCGAGTTTTGCTCGTTCGGTCAAAAGGTGCCTCCCCCCTGCCCCCTGAAAAAACCCCATTGTAAATGTCAAAGTATTTGTCTCTCAATTCCAGGCGAGGATGTCGCGACCGTGCGCAAGGAAGTTGCTGACATCCTGCACGGGAGAATCGTGGTGGGCCACGCGATACACAACGACTTCAAGGTATCCGGATAGCTCCGAAATCTGCCAGCAAATGCTTTCCTGTGCTCTGGTGACATCTCCTCGTAATGTCTCTCAGGTCTTGCTCCTGGATCACCCCAAAAAGAAAATCCGAGACACTCAGAAGTATAAACCTTTCATGAAGACGACCAAGGTGCCGTGCCACGTCAAACGCGATCTTGTCGTCATTGTCGGACAGAAAGTTAGCAATTGAGGAGGAGGACGATGATGATGATGATGATGATGAAGACTTTGGAGATGATGATGATGATCACAGTTTGGGTGAGTGTTTTCTATTTCTCGCCTTCCTTCCTTCCTTTGTTTCTTTTACTTTGGGTCATCATTCCACCAACTTTGACTGTTTGAATCCATTTCTTTACAGATGTCCAAATAGAGTCGTCAACGTCCGCACAATAAGGGGCCGGAAGGGCTGAATGCCAAAAGTCACTCCCATGTCATATGATGCACCAAAGTTCATTTGTTTGTTCTGTCTTTTTCTTTTTTTTTTCTTCCTTCCTTCCTTTGCTTCTTTTACTTTGGGTCATCATTCCACCAACTTTGGCTGTTTGAATCCATTTCTTTACAGATGTCCAAATATTCCCCTCACTTTGTTTGGAATAATGTCCCACATTGCTCCAAGTTCCTGCTTTTTACCAATTCCATATTGACCACGGTAGCTTCAAAATGGAGCTCATGCTTCGTTATTATCCATGCATCATGGCGCGCAGTCCCTCCAGAAGTGACGTGCTGTCGCGGGCCCTCCGCGCACAGTCCCGCTCTAAGGTGTCCGTTGTTGCCATGTTACAGGTCCAGGACGCGCAGGCCGCCATGAGGCTTTACACGCTGGTGAAGAAACAGTGGGAGGCCGACTTCAAGAAGAGCGCAGCGGAGAGACGCAAAAAGCGCAAGCCCAAGGCTCCCGAGAACGGCAAAACGCGGCCTGGCGCAGGTTTGTCTTCTTAAGGTGTAAAGGACTCGCTATGGTCTGTGTTGCTTGATCTTGAAACCTAGTTGTGACTGAGGACGTTTTTCCCGATGGGCTTATGAGGGGAAAGACCCCCAAACAAAGAAGGTTAAAAAGAACACCAACGAAGCAACTCACTTGAGTTGCAGCTCGGGAACACAAGTGAGCACAGAAAGATGCATTTTGTCCGTTGACCGCCGTGGTTCTGCAAAAGCCTTTTCTTCCAAAAAGCGCTTGATTTGCATTGCTGCCTTGCCTTTGGAATTGTACAGTCGCTGTCCCGTTTGGAATAAAATTGGAAACACGCATCGCAGTCCCCTCACAAGTGATTTTCTGCCCCAACCCGTTCAAGCAGCCGTTCTCAAAGCCTTCATTTTCCTCAAAACAAGAAGAGAAAAAAAAGGACAGGCCACCCCTTCACTCTCCAGCTCAAAGAAGAAGAGGCCAGCGATGGAAGACGTCCGGCCGTTTGTCTTCATTTCCTTCCCAAGTGTTGCCGCTTGCTTGAGAAGATGACGACGCAACCGAACCGTTGGGGCGGGGGGCAACGAAAGCTTTGAAAAAAAAAGGTGAATCCACAGGGCTCCACTTTTGAAATTCATTCTTTAGTCTTTGAAAAGAGCCTCGCGTTACTGAAGCTTACTGAGGAGTTGGAACTGTCTCCATGTTTGTCTGGATTCCGCTGCTCCTGGAATGAAGGCTCGTATTGAAGTCGGGATTGCTCCGTTTTTATTTTCAACATGAATGGAGTGGACGTTTCTTTGAATTGATGAAACATAGTTTTGGAGCCATGGAACAAATGAATGACATGTTCACGATTGAATGAATTGGCACGGCCGTACGTCTTCCAATGGCCGTGTTTTGTGTTGGTCTCCTTTCATTTCAAGCACGTTCTGGAGATAATTGAGCAGCGCTGAGCGCCGGTGTTGCCTCGCGTCAGTGCCGATGAGCAGCATCCCTCCTGTGAACGCTCCCGGCCATAAAAAGTCCCCGTGCAGCTGTTTAAACACCAGCCTGTCAAGTTCCCTTGCGCCGCCGGTGCCTTACGACCGCTGAAGAAAACCACAAGTCATGCTGAGTGCCGCTCATAGTAGTCCTCCGCCGTCTTAATGGCACTTAATTTTAGCCATTTAGGACAATATGCCCCCCCCCGACCCACAGATTTCATGTGTTGAAATGGAAAGGTGTTCTCACTTGTTGAAGTGAAGCAGCCGACCTCATTTGACCTGTTCCGTTTTCCGTTTGTGCACTCGCTGAACTACGGCAAACTGTTTTTGCACCCCTCCCCGTTCCCTTCCCTAATGAGCTTCCTCTGTAGACTCGACAAGTACAAGCGAGCTGCTGAAGCCTCATTGAACAATAACGCAAGCTGCTCGGCCCCCATCGTTGCCACACAACTCCTCTGGCTGGTTGCGTTTCCCTGGCTCATCTTTGCTCCGTGTGCACTTGCGGCCGCGCACGCAAGCGCTCGCTAGCCTTTTTGTCCTTTTACAACTACTGTAATTTTCATGAGATGATATGAAGCGCTCACTCTTGGAGTGTCCTGTCAAGAAGTGCATTAGCGGCCCCGCTGACCCGTTGGACTCCTCACAAGCTGGCTCTCATTTAGTATTGCTGCTGTGAGGCCCGAAGCTTCCGATGTCACTGTAGGATTCGTCATTGTGGAGGCGGCATTTGTGCAAATGATTGACCAAAGGTGAAATAAATAAATGGCTTGTGCTCTTTGATGATGCGCTGTTCATGCTTGAACAAATATGCCGTTTTTGGCATCTCCTGAAAAGTCATCTTCTTGGAGGTGTGTGTGTGTGTGTGTGTGTGTAAAATGTCATTTCGATGTCAGTGAATGTTTGTCATAGTTCGCCCCCCACCTCCCCTTTTTTTTCATGTGGCGAAATAATGTTGAAGGCAGTTATTAGGAAGCTCGCGAAGCATATGCACCAGTGGTTGGGAGCAATTGTCTAAATGTAATACTGTACCTGCATTTATTAGCTCCCCCCTCCCCTAAATAAAAGAGAATTGCTCGAGGCAATGGGAGTATTTGAAGAGCCCAGTGGATGTCGCTTTTTGCTGCGTGCCGTACGAGCGTGGCTGCCGCTCGACAAAATGGTGTTTGCCTTTGCGCTTGTGCATCCGTCCAAGGGAGCAAGAGAAAGAAAGCAGCGACCGAACACATGGCAATCCATCGGCGCAACCCCTACGCGGCGCTCTCGTCCCCCCCAATTTCATTTCGGGCTCAATTGGCGTCATTTGCCGAAGTTGAGCATCTGAGCGCGCGCAGCCGCCGCCGCCGCCACCCTTTCCGTCTTGGCTCTAATCCGCCCACATGTGTCGTCTGAGGGAGGGGAACTCGTGCGGGAGGTGACGCTCCTCCAAAGGAACACACGGAGAGGCGCAAGGCAAACGGAGCCCGGCTGCATCTCCATTGAAACATTGGCCAAGAAGACGGACAGACAGATGCTGGCTGCCGACGAAGGTGCGAACACCAAAATACTCCAAATAGACGAGAGAGGCAGCTCTCAGGGTGCCCCCCCACCTCTCGCTTCATTTCCATCTAAGTAACCAACCTGCTTTTCTCCATTCACTGGGACACCCTCTCCAAAAATTGGGGGGGAAAAAAATCCCCGCCCCTACCCCCCACCAAAAAGATTGATCTGACGTCGTGCGAGCAACTGGATACTGTGAAATCCTCCGCCAACAAAGAAAACTACGCGGTGATTGATCCTTTATTTTCGCCCCCCCCCTCTCTCTCTCTCCGGGTTTGGCGCACGCAACCTGCACGAGCCAAGTGAGTATTAGCCGTGTCCGCGGATTGAGCGTGCATGCCTGCGATTGATTAGGAGCATTCGCGTCATTAGCAGCGGCGGCGTTCGGATTGCAGCCTCCATTTGGCAGCAGCGAGGCACATTCAACAAGTCGCGTTTTGTCCTTGCCGCTGCTCGATTCACACGATTTACCCCCCC
>NW_017805741.1:1353889-1357024 GCF_001891065.2 Hippocampus comes
GCATGCTTCCTGCACTCTTAAGTCTGCACGCTTTGACGCCTGTGTGTGTGTGTGTGTGTGTGTCTGTGTGTGGTGTCAAGGCCCGGGAGGAAACGTTTGACAGGGCAATCATATCACAGCACACACACACATGGACAAGGATGGATTGAGTGTCCATCATTGGCTGGGACCTCATCCAGGAAGTCTCGGTTTGGCAGTTCAATGTCTCCGCTTCCTCTCTCTCTCTCTCACACATACACGGCATCACCTCTGCCAACTTGCTCCCATCTTCTGCATTCCGCAGCATCATGTCACACACGCATTCACGTCAAGTCTCTGGTTTCATAACGCCCCTCGCTCGCTTCCTTCCGTCACTTCCCCCCTGCCAACTGCCTCCGTCGTCCTCTTTCCCGTAACGCTCTCGACTCGCTTTCCTCCATTTGCTCCCCACCCCTTCGCTCTCGTACTCGCACTCGCACGCTCACTCGCTGGTCCTGCATTATAAATCTACAGCTGGTGCTATTTTTAGGCTGAGGGTAACCCAGAAACACCCCCCATCCCCCATCCCTCAGTCGCTTCCACCCAAAATGAGCCCACCTGGCAGTTGAGATGCCGTGGCTGAAAAGGATGCGCGAGGGAGAGTGAGAAAATGAATCTGTTTTCGAGGCAGATGACTGAATTTTGGAGGTGGATGTTGGCATGTTGCTGTGGCGTTTGAACGACTCCTTTGAAAACCTGCGACACCTTGACCTTGACGTTAACCTTTCATCCGGTCCACCGTTGCTTCCTTCTCAAGTCCCCCTTCATCCCCCGTTGGCTCGTCTCGCTCTCCCGCCCCTCGGTTTTGGCTTGCGGGGCTGAAATGGGCTACGTTACCAGTCCATTTGGAGCCCTGAAGGTCTTATCGACACTCATGTAATATCTCGGGCCAATGACTGGATGATAATGACAAAAAATGCTCCCCGGCTCTCAAAGTCCAATACATTGTTGATGAAACAGTCGAATGTTTAGATGATAATCACGAAATTTGAGGATGGCAACCATAAAGAAAGAAATCATCGATGCACAGTTGCTCTAAAAGTCTCCACACCCCTGTTCAGGTGACCGCATTAACTCATTTCAGAACTTTTCCCAACTATTAATGCGACCGTTGAGCCGTACGACACAATTGAAAACAAACAAACCAAAAAAATGGAGATATTGGTGCGAGGATGCAAAAGCAAAGACCTCTTCATGTGTTCAGAATCAACAAAGGACAGTCACGCGCATGTCGAATGGGAGTCAGCGCACACCTGACCCCATTAAAAAAAAAATAACAATAAAAATGTTTTACACAGATACATATCACTTGGCTAGGGGTGTGTAGACTTTTTAAAAAAAAACTGTCTTGTGCATAACAGATGAATGAAATGTTTTTGCCACAGTTGGCTAAATATATTTTTTGTGTTTCTGTCATGTTGATAAGAAATTAATAGCGTACGTAGAAATGCTGTAACCCAAATTATATTTTGATGGTAAACGTTACTCTTGTTAGACCTGACTTTTGGCATTGACTGTTCAAAAAAAAGCATGAAATGGAACTGTAGCACAACGATGTAAACTTGCGGGAACGTGTCTTCCTCTAACTTTTATACAGTACCCTGCCCCCCTTTTTAAAAAAACATTTTTAATCATATTGCTAAATTGATTGTCTGATCTTGCCTGGTCCCAGCCGTGTGTCTTGTGGTTTCAAAGTGGATCATTGTGAGCTTCATCATGCCGAAAGGCCATTGTTCATGACAAAACCTGAGATGGCTCAAAACTGGTGGATTTTGCTGCTCAGTTCACATTCCACCAACACAATATGAACCTGTATCGCAATATCATGTCGTGTTTCGACAAGTGGCAGTCATGAAATATTATGACTGATCAAAAGCGGGAGGGCTTCTCCACAAGCATCAAGAGCCCCCCCCCCACCCCCTCCACAGGAGTGTGTTGTGTTTAGATCAGTTGCCCGGCAGGGTGGGGGGGGGACGCCACGCTTTCTCGAGCCATTTTCTTTCTGTGTGCTAATTGATTGCCTTTTTATTTCATTCATGTGGTGGCAACTGGCCACGGGGCGAGCTTTGTTCCGATGAGCAACACCTTGTTTTTTGTTGTATTTTTTTTTTTCTTTCTCCACCGAGTGCCGTTTTGAAATGCGTTTTGCATGCATCCTCCATCTCAAATGATGAAGGAACGTTCATGAGGAAGGTTCAAAAGAGACACTTGAGGCGGGGCGCGTTGAGGGATGGAGTTGACCGCAGTGCTTGGCTGCACTTCCTCCGTTTCGCCCGCAGAGGGCTCCTGCGCACCGAAAATGGTGTCGCAGAGGAAGGGAAAGGAGAGCAGAGGAGCGAGAGAAGTGATCTGGATGGAACAGCATGACGCCTTGTGGTTACATCCTTTGATGAGGGAGCGGGTGGCGGAGAAAGGGGGAGGGCGCATGGAAACACAAATCAATTGCACGCGTGCATGCATGCATGACACCCCAGATGCTTGTTTTCCTTCCTCTCTAACCACTTAACATCATTCATAGGTGCCCCCCTTTACACAATTGTCCCCTAATGTCTTTTCCCCCTTCCCCCCCCCCCCCGTCATCCTGTCCCTTCCCTCCGTGATTTTTCTTTGGGGCTTTTCCTGCCAACAGCCAGGTTCGTTCCGCATAGTCAGCACTCCTCCGAATTCCTCTCCCCTCCCCCTTGCAGTCAATGCATCCCATAATCCCGCGCTGCCCACCCCATCTGCACCAACCCATTCCTCTTTTCTCGCCGCAGTGTTTGCACTCCTCCGGCGAAGCGTTTTCTTGCCCCCCACACACACACACACACGCACACACCTCCCCTCCCCAGGCTGCGTTTCTTGGCGCGTTGGGCCAGGTGAGCGTGCCACTCGGTCGGAAGTGGGTGAGGGGGGGCGCTTGGGTTGGCGAGGGGGTGGGGGGGGGACCCCATCTGCACCAACCCATTCCTCTTTTCTCGCCGCAGTGTTTGCACTCCTCCGGCGAAGCGTTTTCTTGCCCCACACACACACACACACACGCACACACCTCCCCTCCCCAGGCTGCGTTTCTTGGCGCGTTGGGCCAGGTGAGCGTGCCACTCGGTCGGAAGTGGGTGAGGGGGGGCGCTTGGGTTG
>NW_017805741.1:1372887-1377126 GCF_001891065.2 Hippocampus comes
GGGGGTGGCGCAGTACACGGTGGCCAAGTCAGGAAATGCTGCAGGAGAAGGAGAGAGGGCGAGCTAAAGAGAAGGGGAGAGAGAAAAAAAAGCACCCCCGGTTTGCGCCAGTTTGCAATGCGTCGAAGAGCCGCTCCGCCTCCCTTTTGTGCGCTTCCTGCAGCTCACACCTGTCCTCCCTCCTCGGCATTCAAGTGCAGCGGCTCGCTTAGGGCAAACTCGTTCGCAGCCCAAATTGCCAGCGAAAAAAAAAAAAAATCAACCAAAAGCCTTCAAGTCTGCCCTCGATTCGACTCCCAACTGAAGCCGGAGAGGAACTCTCCGCGGTGCTGAACGCCAGCCCTCCCTCCGCCGCGACGCCAAGTTGGGCAAAAGCGCGCAGCGGACTTCCTGACTTAGCTCGTTGGAAACTTGAGACTCTTTTTACCAAAGTCTCGACTGTCACTCCTTCAAGGTGATTTCCTTGATGCGGAGAGCGAGCGTGGAATGGGAAGTGCAGGAGAGACAGAGAGAGAGAAAGGAAGCAGGGGTGGCGGGGGCGTTCAAAGGGGGTTGGGGTGGGGGGGGTTCTTTTCTTTTTTTTTTTTTAACTTTGACTATCGTGGCGCTTAACGCGGATACACACACGCATGTGCTCTGTGAAGGGCTCTCGCGGCTGAAAGCTTTCACCTCACTCTGCCTGCCCCCGATTCATTGACTTTTATGGCGCGCTCTCCTTCCACGTCTTCCCTCCATTACTGAAGACCCACGATGGTGCATTCACCGTCTCCCTTTTGCTCCCCTTCCCCCTTCTTCTTTTGCCGTCTGTCCAGACTGTATCCAAGTGGAATTAGTCTGATTATTTTTTTACTTTATTGGAAGCGCATCTTGTTGGTAACACACCACCGCGTGACAGAAAGTGACCTAATTGTGCATGGCATGAATCGAAAGTGTGTGTGTAACATAAGCACGGACACGCCACACTCCTGGGAGCCAATTAACGCTCACGCACATCCACATGCGTGCGTGGTGCTGCGGCACCTGACGTCACAGATGGGTTCGGGATCCGGAGCCAAAGGTGTGTGTGTGTGTGTGTGTGTGTGTGTGTGTGTGTGTGTGTGTGTGCGTGTGCGCGTCCCTTTCCTCGCCAGTTTTGCGCTCTTTTCTCTCACTCGCTCACTCACACGAGTGTGTCCGTATTTGCACGGTGCACAGTGGCCTAATTAGGGCCCGGATTTGAAGGAGCACCGACTCGAGCATCAGTCGGATCAATTTAGAGATTGCGCCATGAGTGTGTGGAGGAGGAGGGGGGGGGGGAGCATAATGGTGTCGGACAATCAAGTGCCTTCTCATCATCAAACAACGAGGGGGCAAGTATAGCGAAGGGGGCGGGCTATATGCTTGTCCAGGCCGGGGGGCCTTCTTGACCCACCGAAGAACGACTGCACACGATCAAGATTTGTGCGATATTTGTTGTATTACGCCCCGAAAGTTGGCGATTCAAATGCATGCATGAATTCACCATAATGTGGTTGCGCAAGTGTGCACACCCTCTCATTCCATTCAAAATCATGCTGAAGCAGGAGTGTGCAGCGAGCACCGCATGGTGCAATTGACTTCAAAGTGTCAATCTTTTCTTTTATTGATCTTTTGAACACGAGCTTGATTCTGATTTAGGGTGTGCGCACTTGTGCAAGCAGACTTTCTCTGAAATGTTTTTGCTGTGTTGTTTTCACTAAATTTTGTCGACCTCACAGTGCAGCAGATTCGGGCTCCGGCCTCCCTGTGTGGAGTTTGCATGTTCTCCCCGTGCCCGCGTGGGTTTTGTCCAGGTACTCCGGTTTCTTCCCCCATTCCAAAAACATGCATGGCAGGTTCATGGAACACTCGAAATTGTTCCTAGGTGTGAGTGTAAGCGCGGATGGTTGTTCGGCTCGGTGTGCCCTGCGATTGGCTGGCAAGCGGTTCAGGGTGTCCCCACCTACTGCTCCCCCTGTGGCCCTTGTGAGGATAAAGCGGATCGGAAAATGGATGGATGTTTTCAATATAAGTCACATTGTTGGTAGGAAAATGATTTGGCATTGTGCAAAAATGTGGCCAGGGGGTGTCGACGGCTTTTGATAGCCAGCAGGCGTCTTTGACTGATGAAAAGTGCTCTTGTATGCTGAGTTTTCAGTTTTGTAGAGCTTTGTGCTTGTTTGGGTTTTTTTTTTTTTTTTTTTTTTTAAATTGGTGGGCATTTTCAAAGAATGATTTTTTTTTTTTTTTTTTAAATCAGCCAGTGCGCATCCCAAGGTTATTCGGTAACCTTTTTTCCATTTTTGACGTGCTCGTTGACACGGTGGAGAATCCCGCACGTTGCGCTAAAGCGTTTCCCTTTTCTGCCCCCCCTCCCCCCCCCGCCTCCGTTCCCCCTCCTCTCTCTTTCCCGCAGACTCCTCCTCCACCTCCCTCCGGTCGCTCTCATCTTCTCCCGCCCTCCTCCTCCTCCGCCCCCCTCCGGTCCTCTATGCTCAGTTCGGTGTGCGTCTCGTCTTTCAAAGGGCGCAAGGGTGGGAACAAGTCGTCCAACAAAGCATGTTACAGCGCCGACATGACTTGCCCGTCGGAAAGCGAGAAAATCGTCATCAACTGCGGCGGGGTGCGCCATGAGACGTACCGGAGCACGCTGAAGACCTTGCCCGGCACGCGGCTGTCGTGGCTCACCGAGCCGGACGCCTTCAGCAACTTTGACTACGACCCCAAATTGGACGAGTTCTTCTTCGACCGCCACCCGTCCGTCTTCTCGTTCATCCTCAACTACTACCGCACGGGCAAGCTGCACTGCCCCAACGACGTGTGCGGGCCCCTGTTCGAGGAGGAGCTGGCCTTCTGGGGCATCGACGAGACGGACGTGGAGGCCTGCTGCTGGATGAACTACCGCCAGCACCGGGACGCCGAGGAGGCGCTGGACAGCTTCGAGACGCCCGAGCCCGACGCGCCCGACGACGACCCGGCCCTGGGCGGCGCCGACGGCGACCTGAAGAGACTCTGCCTGCAGGAGGACGCCAGGAGGGCGGGCTGGTGGAAGACCTGGCAGCCCAAGATCTGGGCGCTCTTCGAGGACCCCTACTCGTCCAAATACGCCCGGGTGAGTTGACCCTCGCAACTTTCCCAACAGAACAAAACTAACCCGAGCAATTTGCGCACAGTCGCCGTCGCTAGACCCGACTCCCGCTTGGAGTGTCCGCGATACCCGCTCATTCAGGCGGGTGGCTCGTTCGTATGGTTTTTGTTTTGTTTGAGTTTTTTGACAGCCTCCGCGTCGTCCGTTTGAACGCCACATGACGTTTTGTTACGCGCGGGCTCCGCCACCGCGTCCTCCGCCACCGTATGTCGTTTTTAGTTGGGAAGAAGAAGAACAGAAGGCGCATCGCGCGTGTGGTGATCTGCTGCGGTAGAGTTTAGCGCTTCGCCGCTGCATCCTCGATAGCCGCCGTGGGAATTTGCTCACCCAAATCCAAGCGTGACGTCTCCTCACGCGGATTCCGTCCCGCTTAGGGTGGCGGCGGTCTCACCTCAAGCCTCCGAGGCCAGTTGGGATGCCGGCTGCGATTGGCGGCTCGTGCGGCTTCATTGTCTCAACGGTCGTCCTCCGCTCTCGTGAAATGTCGCAGCCCGTTGCTTCGGAAGAGCTCAAAGCATTAACGAAAGCCGGAGACGCCGGCGGCAGAATTCCAAGTTGTGTTTCGGACGGCGGGCTCGGGTCGCGGTTCCACGTGGCGAGTGCAATACTGGCGATTCCCTCTTGAAGTTGCGTGCGTGTGGGTGATTCTGCAGAGTGCGGCGGCAGGTATTGTGGCCGAGATGCATTTCTGTGTTTGGTCCCGGCACCGAGCCGTCGGCCTCAAACGGCCATGTGATCCAGTTCTCTCACATTGGTTTTTGGGGTTTAAATTGACCCCCCGAACCCTCTGCGAGATACAAACGACACGAGGAGATGCCGGAGATGTTCCGAGTGGTAGATGACAAGCAGAGGGAGATGCGAGGAGGGACATTGCAGGTCCAATGATTTAAGGGGGAGGAATCAAACCAATCAATGTCTTCATTCTAGAGAATGCCGCACATACACTCACAAATTAGTTTCATGTGTTGTCAGTTTACCATAGCAACGCGCAAACACACACATGCTGGTATCTTATGCTGGCTTTTCTGCTGCAGTCAATGCCGGAGAGGGGGGGGGGAGCACTGGAGAACGAGAAAAGAGGTGCAGAGGGTGCT
>NW_017805741.1:1377160-1383017 GCF_001891065.2 Hippocampus comes
GTGACCGGGGGCGGGGGATGGGGGCTTGTCTTTGCACCTTTGATTATCTTTGAAGGCTCCAGCCATCCAATCTCATGCCCGAGCTCATCGATTGCTCTTTCATTGATTATCTTCTCTTGTGTTTTGTTTTGGTTTTTTTTGCCGCGTGTTTTCAAGACACTCGCGCCGGCACGACCTCGTAAGATGCGACTGCTTTCATTTCGAAAGACCGCAAGAGGAAAAACACAATTGCCGTCGGAGGCGTTCGTACTCGGTGCGGTTCCTGAAACGAAGCCGATCGGTGGCCAGAAATGCTCCGAAAATACGGCGCGGTTGACGCTCGAGAAGTGCTCGGAGCGCATCTCCGGTGGCTCGCGGTTGTTGCCTCACGCAAGTCACCGATGGTTGACATTTGGCCCGCCGTCTCCTCGACAGGCTTCAGTGCCCAATTGAGACGAGGACGAGAACGTGCAGCTGGATTGATGACTTTCAAAACAAACAAGCGAAAACTTGCCAACATTTTCTTTGCTGCTTGGCAAGGGGAAAAAGTGAACAAACTGCCGTTCTAAATAAATCATTTCATTTCTCTTTGATTCGAATTTTATCGACCACGTATTGTTTCTTATCCACCCAAGTTCCGACTTTGTAGCCCTTTTCGAGACGGCAACGCGGCGCACGCGAGCTCAGAACCCGACGTCGTCGTCGTCGTCGTCAGGCGACAATTGGCCAAAACAACACGTGGCCGCAATCAATCGTTGGCGTCGCGCTGCGTAATGTTGGAGCGCACGTCGCTGCCACCAACGCGCATCCGATCCCGACCGCCTGCGCCCGGACGTGCTGTCCCCTGATGCAAAACCACTGCGGTGGACAGAAGCCCCCCCCAAAAAAGATGCCTTGGCGCAGGTCAAGAGCGAGACGAGAAGGAAAGGCAAGGTCACCTTGGAGAGGATTTGGTCAACACCGCTTTAGGGGGAGTGGGGAGAGTTGAAAGCCCGGCAAATACTTTGACTTATTTTAAACGGCGACGACGGACGGACGTGCAGTTTGCACCATTTTCAAAAGGACGACGGCATTTCCATCCGAAAGCGCCGTCTTTAACATGCGAGCATGACGTGTCGCTCCGCTCCTCGCTGTCATTGAGCTGATTCGGCCGGCGAACGTGTGTCACTTTCCCTTCGGAGCAGTTCTGAACTTGTTTTCATGAGCTTCTGGCGCCAGGCTCCCTTCACGGGACGGTGAGCCCGAAGCTGCGCTCCCTCTTTGGCCATCGAAAATCGCTTGCGACTCCAAAACGCCTTTCTGCAAATGTTGCAGGATTGAATAGCAATCCGTATCTGAGGCGCGGGTACTCTTTTTGTCCACTGGGGGTCACCGTCCTCGCCGTCAATACTGTCGTGTCTGTGACGGTGAATGTGTGCGGCTTTGAAAGGCGGCGCCTGGCCCGGCGAGTGACGTCTGCGTGAGCAAATGAGAGCGCCGGTAGCAGCTGCCGTTGTTGTTGTTGTTGTTCATCAATCGCGCCCACGCTGTGTTGTTGATTTAAAACAAACATAAATACTCCGTATACTGCCGTCCGTCCGTCCGTACTTGCATGAGGGAAAAGAGAGCCACTCTTCGGCCATTTATTGAAGGCACAACAGGGTTCCCCTGTCGATGTAGTTAACCAATCAAATCTCCTTTTATGGCGAAGCATATATTTTGCCGTTCAACAAACAAAACAAAACAAAACAAACAAAAAAAAAATCAGCATTCAGGTTGTCGTTCATATCCAGTCTGTGCACGGGCAAAACGTCGTGTGATCTTTATTGCTTTGTGGAGCCGCGCGTGTCCCCGCTGCACTGCAGGCAAACAGCCCTCGTGAACCTAAAAAGCAAGGCTTGGTCTTCTTCGAGTGCAAACATGGCTTTCTGGCTCTCTCGCTCTCTCTCAAGTGTCCCCGCAATGACGTGCGCTCAAGCGTTGTGGAATGAAACAGCGGTTCCTTTTGCTTGCATTTGCGTTCCCAGTTGCGCCTGCTGGAAAAGCCCGGCTCGTCAAGACTGCCTCCCACTCCCATGCGTGCTCCACTCTCCGTGGGCCGCTTCTGAACACAGCAAAAAGGAAGGTGGAGGGGGGGGGGGCTTACATTTCTGTCTCAGTCGGCAAAAGCATTCCCGGGTTTGAAGCGTGTAATACAAGCTCAAAGTCTGAATCAACACAATGTCGGCGTCCAGTGAAAAGCATGCGACTCAGCCGGGAAAAAAACAAAATCCCCAAACTTTGCATCTAAAATAACATTATTATTGCGATGAATGTTATTCGTCGTGGGAGTGCTTTTTATTATTATTATGAAGTTCTATGCGATAAATGGGGAAGAATTGCTAAGTACAGACGAGTTGTATTGAGCTTAAGCGATATACATTTGCATTTCATCGAAACAACTGCGCTTTTTTTTAAAACCTTTTATGTCCAAAAAAAAAAAAAAAGAAAAGAAATAATAATAACAAGGCAAAGTATCGCTCATGTCATCTGGATGTATTTTCCTCCTCCTCCTCTGCACCGAGATCAATTTGGCCTTGCTGGTTAAGTGCTGACTCAGCCTTCTGCTTCCAGTCGCTTCGGAGCTCTCGTTCTCGGGACCCGGACAAGCAACGGCGGCTTGCAAGGGGTGGGAGACGTCCAAATCGGTCGTTTGCAAACAAAACGATCGGCTGACTCGCGCCTAAACCAGAGAACTCCAATCGATATATTTTTTTCATTTCTTCTCGAAAAGAGACACATTTCTCATCCCTCTGACATCTTTGGGGTCGACGTGCTCGTTCAATTTGACTGACTGGTGCTCAACCAAACTTGGATTTGGTTCGATGGCGGCGAATACGCAGCCCACAGTGTCACTTGACCACCTTGATGCACTTGGATGACAAAAGGCATCTCACTCCTCAGTCCTCTGGCCTTCTGCACATTGGCCCTTACGATGGAAGCGGAGCAGCCCGTCCAGCATTCTGCTTGATGGCTGGCGTTTTACGGCGCGCGGATAAATCAGCGCGTTCGACACGCCTCTCCGCGTGACCCCTGAGGAGCGCCCGCCCATGTTGCACATTCGTTAGACTTTGATAGGAGCAGCCAAACCTGGTTCCAGATTGCCAAACCAAAGTAAAATCGAGCCCGCGATCGGGCACGTTGGCGCTCAGTCGCTCGGAGGACGGCCATGTGTCAGTTCCTGTGCGGCCATCTGCTTTCTCTCGATCGCGCCTCCTGTCCGAGCTGCGGCGGCCACCGATGACTCACCGCTTTGGACCCCGCATCCGATCTTGAGGTTTTCTGTCGCAAATCAGCCTTAACTCGCACCGCTTGGGAATAATTCATGAATAATGAAGCCAAACGGAAACTGAACGAATGCTTGGCCAGCACCAAAGTCTATCGATCGTTTGCAGGCTGGCAGGAAGCGGTTGCGAGTACAAATACTTGATTGTACTTTGGTCGATTGTTGAGGGATCAGCGCTTTTCTGACGTCGTTTTTGGTCGCGCTCCCGTTAGAAAATAGGTCGCTGTACTTTTCACTCTTTACTTTGTCAAATGTCTCGTTTCGCATGGATTCATTCTCCAAAGCGTTTATCCTCTTCGGGGCCTATCCCGGGTGACGGCGGATAGGGAGCGGCCCATCTTGTTTGGACCGGCCTCTATTTGTATTTGAAAGCGTGGCCCACATATTATGCCCCCCACCTCCCCATTTTTCATTTGATCTTCCAACGTCTCGGTGAAAACAAATGGCCGACAGACGACTCTCTCTCGAAAATGTACACCGGCAAAATCCTGCACTGGCAACAAAGACTCTCCGTAACTTCTGCTCCCACCCCAGGCTCAACCTCGCTCGCCCCAGACAAGCAAAGATCTTCTTCTCTCAGTCCAGAAGCATCCTCAAACGGCACCTATTGCAGCCATACGTGCATTTGGGATTGCACCGAACCCTGACTTTTGGCGTGTGTCGGACACGACGAAGGGTGCAGAGCGAGTGAGCGCCAGAGATGGAGCTCGAAAAGAAAAGGAGGGATTGGCTGAGAAAAAAAGGGGCCTGGGGGGCGGGGGGTGGGGCTGCGTCGCAAGGACAAGTGCACATAATATGCTGCAGTAATATGCGCTGAATACAAAGCAGATGAGAGAGACAGAAAGGACACATGCAGCTCACTGCTACTATTTGCTTGTCCTCGCAAACGTTTTGACAGGACTGCAGTGCAAATGCAACGGCGGTGGGGGGGGCGGGGGGAGGACGGCTTGCGAATACTGCAGCGCCGATAAGGCTGTGACGTTATCCGCTGGCATGTATGCGTGCGCGCGGAGGAGAGCGAGCTCGCCCATTCGGCCAGCAAGGAGTTGAGTCATTCAGGGAATCTCTGAACGTCAACGGCTCCGCTCTTTGGGATTTCAGTGGCAAAGCGACTCTTTGTCTTTCAGCTCCTCCGACAACGGAGACGTATTGTGTACTGGCGAATCGTCATTCAGCTGCCACTTTAGAACGACTCCCTTTTTTGGGGGGGTGGGGTGTTGGGGAGGGGGTGGGGCATTAGAGCACGGTGATCATGACACATGATCTGGCAGCATTCTGGGATCCGGAGTCCAAACAAAGCCGCGTGCACAAGGCAAAGGCATCTTGGCATGCGGTGGAGTTGAGCCAAAAAAGCAGGAGGGGGGCCAGTGCCAACGCGATCTGTCAGCAAAGTCATTTGGACAAATCTAATGGCGGTCGAATGCGCTCGTTACTGCTCGGCCAAATGCTCCCTTCAAGGAAAGCGGGCGGGGATGCCCAAAAGTGCTCCGCTCGGTACGCCACGTCCTGAAGGAACCCGTCTGTCTCCCTTTTGAAATTTCACTCGTCCCCTTTTCGTTTGCCGAACAATTTCAATCTCGCTCAGACGCAGAAGATGACGATGACCGCGCGCCAAGAAATGTCTTCTTAGCAGGCAGTTTTTGCTGCTTCGGAGGTTTTTCACTTGCTTCGAGCATTTCATTCTTTCTTCCTTATCGGAAGGTATTGGAATTGATTGAGATTTTTATCGTTAGCCTCATAGCATCGCTTGCTCAGTCATATGTGAAGGTTTTCGGAAAGTCGGAGAAACACACGTAGCGCGCAAGCATGTGTTTTTATTGCCGTTGGGAAAGTAAGTTGAAAACGGGCCACAAGGAGCCCTTTTTCGGTTCGCCGTGTTTGATTGCGTTTGTGTCAAATGTCCCTCCTCTCCCGGCTGCTAATTTCCTATCGGCTCACAGCCGCTTTGCCTGTTTGGAGCATGTTGATTGTTCCTGTTTGATCTTGATCTTGATCTTGCTTGGCGAGGGCAAGTCAAGGCGCATGAAATTGCTCTGCCCACCGCGAGACGTCACTGGCATACGCTCAGTTTGGAACGCGTTCAACTGAAAGTGGCTCGTTTCCGCGACATGACTTTACGTTTAGGGAAGATTGTGGATGGTGACTTGTCCCGGTCTCTTAAGTATTATTTGGACGCCAAGGCGCATCTTTGTCAAGGTCGCCGGCTCCGGACGTGTTCGGAGCGGCTCCTAATTTGGCTGCGGCGCGTGCACCGCGCCCGCATCCGAACACTCTTTGGCTCAGTTCTGTCCTTGGTGCCTGAAAGCAGAGGCTAACGCAGCGGTTGCCATGGCGACCGGGAGCCAGGCAGGGGGTGGGGATGGGAAAAGGAGGGGGTTGGGGGTTCTGTGTGTAATACTGTAATGATAAAGCTCTTCTGGATGCTGCCGCAGTCAACGCAGCACCACAAGGGTCCTGTGAAGGAGGAGCCCGGGCGCCGCCGCCGTCTCCACGTGCGCGAATGCATCGCGTACACCCTGTCCGCCGCTTACCCCCCTTTTGTCATCCGCTCTTTGTGGCCATTGTTGTCGTCCT
>NW_017805741.1:1383057-1383350 GCF_001891065.2 Hippocampus comes
GCTTTTGCCGTCCAAACACAATCAAATTCAACTTCACTCTCTCTCTCTCTCTCTCTCTCTCACTCTCTTTTTCTCTCTGACTCTCAACCTTTTGAAATGTATGTTGATGATCTCCTCGAATCTAATTTGAGATTCGAGCGCGCGAGGGACTCCATCGGGCCTTGAAGGTCATTCTGGCTGCAGGTGTCACACGCGTCGGGCTTGACTGTAGAGAATGGAGCGCATGATAGGCTTCGGCGGCGCACCGGCGGATCGTATATTCGCAGCAGCACATGCACACGCTCATGATGCGC
>NW_017805741.1:1383469-1387553 GCF_001891065.2 Hippocampus comes
AGGGGGGGCCGGGGGGGGTGAATAGGAGATAAATAAGTATGACACATTGCAACTCCTCCTTTTTATCGTCGTCCTCCAAAATTCTTTTTGTCGACATCCCCTCAATGCGGCACGGTGTGTGTGTGTGTGTGTGTGTGTATGTGTGAGAGAAAGAGAAGAGGGGTTGACCGCTCGACTGTCGTTTGTCTGGCTGGCGTTTTGTCCGGGAGATGACTTTGTTTCGGTCGCCGACGTGAGCGTGCACGTCCTCCACTGCAGCGGCGCCTTTGTGATCACATCCCGCGACACGAAAACCGTTTTGAACCAGAAAATCTTTTTTTTTTCTTCTAATGAACCAGCCTGAATCCTTCCAAGCGTTCATTCTGAAGAAACGACCGGTTCCGCGTGACACGTTGTTGCATTCTTCCAAAGGTGGCGTCCGCTTGACTTTTGCTGAAAACGTCCAACCAAACACCCGCCGCAAACAGTTGACGCCGTAGCAAGTCAAACTCGGCTCAAATTGGCCACCGTGTTGGCCAAAATTCTCACCCAAGCTCACCGCCATGGCCGTTTGAAAACAAACGAACGCAGCCTCGATGGTGGTAGCGTTTATCTCGAGTGCCTTCGGTTCAAAGAAATCGAAGCCACTCCACTTGGGACAGCCATCGCCATCCTCCCAAGTCTTGAGTTTGCACATTGACATTTTTGGAGGCGGGGTTCCATTCCCGCGTTTTTTTCCCCGTCAACTTTGACCTTCATGCATCTCCACGAAAGCGTGGTCCGGTCTCACATGAACCCCAGCCCCCCGTCTCCGCCTCCACTTGCATAGCCGACAGAGAAGATGCGACTGTAGCCTTGCCACGCGGTTCTCTTTTGTGTGTTTCTGTAGCTTGGCCGCTGCTTTTTCTTTTCTTCTTTTCCCCCCCCCCCCCTCTCCTCTCCTTTGTGCTTGCGTTGAGCCTGCCCTCCTGAGAATTCAGTGGGATTCGGGACAAAAAAGTAACTCTCTGTCATGAGCAGAACGCTGTGTTATTTCGGGCGCTTCTTTTTGTTTTATTTGTCCGGATATTAATAGCATTGGCGGCGCTGGTGTCCGAGGGTGTTGCGGCAAGAGTTGACGCAGACGCAGTCATGCGCACGTTGCCTTTCAAACGCTTTGCTCTTTTTCTCGTTTGTGTCATTTTCTGCAAAATTGGGATGCAAACGCAACAGGGCGGGGGGTCGTTGTACCACTGAGAGATCACCGAATCAACGGTGAGCCAAAAGATGAGGCTCCAAAGTCACAGCGACGCATCTGGACTGATGTGGCGCCGCGGGCATATTGGAAAAGATCTTGCCGACCGGGTCTTGGAGCCATGAGGAATAAAGCTCCCAGCTGACCAAGCAGTTGAATGGGCCTGTGGCGTTGGGCGGCGTTTTACAACTTGGCGCGGAAAGTCACAAGAGAACAGTTGACGGATTGCTTTGGAAGCTATTTTCAACACCTTGAATGAGTTCCACAACATTGGCACGGATCCATCGTGTCCATTTATGAAAAAAAAGCAATTCTTTTTGCCCGACAGCAACCGCGTACAACTTTTAGCCGACAAAAAGAAAAGATCTCATAGGAGGCGGTTAGTCAAGGTCCCTATTGTTTGTGCCACTTGCGGCAAGGTGACACGTGGCCGTCCGGCTTCCATCGCTCGCGTCATCAGAGGAAGATGCCACGATATCGCGCTGGCGGGTCACACTTGTTCTTCTTTTCCTTCTGCGCGCCCTCACTTGCACGTGTGTCATTCCCAACCAACGAGGATGCGCAATGAGCGGCGGGTCCCGCTGGTGCTATCCCGCTTCCCCGAGACACACCGGCACGGGGCTAGCGGTGGGTGGGAGGAGGCTGATTGAGAAGCTCTGCCTGCCTGTGTGCGTTTGGGCGATTGAGGGTGGGGGGGGGCACTGCAGCAATCTGAGAAAGTAGGTCAGACATGGCAGAGGAGAAAAGAGCTACAGGAAAAGAGACGGAGAGGCAAAAAGGAAGCAGAATTCTTTGGCTGACAAAAAGTGGAGGATTTGAATGCGGCCTTTTGAATGGCCTCCTCCGTATGCGCCTGCGGGCCACCCTTGACTGCGGGACTCTCTTTTGGGCTCGGCGTTAGCTCAGGGCTTCTATGAATAAACGTCGATGGCGTTTCCGATGGACGCCACCGAAATGGCTTCGGGCTCTTTGAAGGAAGTTTGCATAAGAGGACGCGGTGGCCCGCACAATACGCGGAAGGCACTCAGGCTCCCGAACGGGATATATGGGCTGCACTTAAGTCTGAATTACCTTCCTCTTTTTGCGCTCCGGGCCATGTCTGTTTTATTATTTATTTGATGAAACACAAAGTATAGCGCATCTATAAATACACACGCACGCACACGCACGCACGCACACCGCGGCCCCACTGGAAACGGACTGCACCGGGGGAAAGATGGCGCGCTAACCTCGCACACAATGAAATTGATTCATCGGCGATTGCTCGGGCGCACGTCGGAAGTGCACTCGCAGTTGACGCAGAAAATTGCCTTCACCAGTCACGGCGGAAGTCTGCGTGCCTGCAGAAATCAACTCGCGGGATACTTGACAGAGGCTCAGCTGCGCTAATCAAATGTAGGAACGCAGTCAAGCCGAGTGGCATCTTATGCTCATTTCGAGCGTATTTCTGGAGTTCGTGAAAACAGCCGGCGCCGTGTACAAAGCGCCGTTGCACGGAGCGGGACTCGTTTAGTACCACAACAAACCGAAAAAAAAAATCCAGTCTCGCTCAAGTCTGAAAGCTGGCCAGCGATGCCCACCGCTCGGGCATTGCGTGCGTTTGGCCGAGGGCGCGGTGACCCCTTCGACGTCGCGCTTCCGTCTCCTTTCCATTTCGTCCTTCTCGTGAACGATCGCCACCGCCCACTGACGCCTCGCCGGTTTCTCTTTGCAGTACGTGGCGTTCGGCTCCCTCTTCTTCATCCTCATCTCCATCTCCACGTTCTGCATGGAGACGCACGAGGCCTTCAACACCATCCTGAACAAGACGGAGAACGTGACGGTGGGCAACCTGACGCGCGAGGAGATCGTCTACGAGGTGGTGACGGACAGCTGGCTGACGTACGTGGAGGGCGTGTGCGTCATCTGGTTCACCATCGAGGTCCTGCTGCGAGTCATCTTCTGCCCCGACAAGGTGGAGTTCTTCAAGAGCACCCTCAACATCATCGACTTTGTGGCCATCCTGCCCTTCTACCTGGAGGTGGGCTTGAGCGGGCTCTCCTCCAAAGCCGCCAAGGACGTGCTGGGATTCCTGCGGGTGGTGCGATTCGTGCGCATCCTGCGAATCTTCAAGCTGACCCGTCACTTTGTGGGTCTGCGCGTGCTGGGCCACACCCTGCGCGCCAGCACCAACGAATTCCTCCTGCTGATCATCTTCCTGGCGCTGGGCGTGCTCATCTTCGCCACCATGATCTACTACGCCGAGAGGATCGGCGCCCACCCGGACGACCCGGCGGCCAACGCCCACACCAACTTCAAGAACATCCCCATCGGCTTCTGGTGGGCCGTGGTGACCATGACCACGCTGGGCTACGGGGACATGTACCCGGAGACCTGGTCCGGGATGCTGGTGGGGGCCCTGTGCGCCCTGGCCGGCGTGCTGACCATCGCCATGCCCGTCCCCGTCATCGTCAACAACTTCGGCATGTACTACTCGCTGGCCATGGCCAAACAGAAGTTGCCCAAAAAGAAGAACAAACACATTCCCAGGGCGCCTCAGCCGGGCTCGCCCAACTACTGCAAGCCCGACGCCCTGGCCATGGCCACCGCCTCGCCGCAAAGGCTCTTGGGAAACGTCCTCGGCGGAGTGATGGGCTCCGGAGGCTTGGGGGGTGACTGTCCTCTCGCCCAGGAAGAAATTATCGAGATCAACAGAGGTGAGCTCCTTCGCTTTTGTCGCCCGTTTGGCGTCGGCGCGTCTCGCTCCAAAATCTCGCCCGCCTCGCCGACGGGAGGACTTTTTGCCAGCCTGTCGTTCCGCCACGCCCGATTCCGGAGCTATTCCGACGGGACGTTGAGCCGCGTTTTGACCGCGTTGCTCCTTTTCACGGC
>NW_017805741.1:1388349-1389897 GCF_001891065.2 Hippocampus comes
CCCCAACTTCAAGACCATCCCCATCGGCTTCTGGTGGGCCGTGGTGACCATGACCACGCTGGGCTACGGGGACATGTACCCGGAGACCTGGTCCGGGATGCTGGTGGGGGCCCTGTGCGCCCTGGCCGGCGTGCTGACCATCGCCATGCCCGTCCCCGTCATCGTCAACAACTTCGGCATGTACTACTCGCTGGCCATGGCCAAACAGAAGTTGCCCAAAAAGAAGAACAAACACATTCCCAGGGCGCCTCAGCCGGGCTCGCCCAACTACTGCAAGCCCGACGCCCTGGCCATGGCCACCGCCTCGCCGCAAAGGCTCTTGGGAAACGTCCTCGGCGGAGTGATGGGCTCCGGAGGCTTGGGGGGTGACTGTCCTCTCGCCCAGGAAGAAATTATCGAGATCAACAGAGGTGAGCTCCTTCGCTTTTGTCGCCCGTTTGGCGTCGGCGCGTCTCGCTCCAAAATCTCGCCCGCCTCGCCGACGGGAGGACTTTTTGCCAGCCTGTCGTTCCGCCACGCCCGATTCCGGAGCTATTCCGACGGGACGTTGAGCCGCGTTTTGACCGCGTCGCTCCTTTTCACGGCTGCTCCCTCCCGAGCGCGCGCGCCAGTGTTTCAGAAATGTGCGTCGCAACGTGTGGATGGGGCGCCTGAGGGTCTGAGGGGGTGCCGGCGTGCTCGCGCGCGTGCCCTCGATAGTTTCCGTTTTGGCCCAGTGTTTTAAACGGTGCCAGAGAGTCTTAGTGGTGTTCTCCGCTGCCCCTCCCCGCACAGATTCCAAGCAGAACGGCGACGCGGCCTCGGCCGCGTTGGCCAACGAAGACTGCCCCACCATCGACCAGGTGCTGAGCCCCGACGAGCGGAGCCCCATCGGGCGGGGTCCCACCCGGGAGCGCTACCAGCAGGACCGCGCCTGCTTCCTGCTCAACACCAGGGAATTCCGAGCCACCGACGGGAACGTGCGGAAAGGTACGTCCGGAAACCGCCGAGGCAAACGTTTTTGCTTTGGTCGCTCGGCGGAAAGGACGGGACGGCGGCCTCACGCGCGCACTCGGTCGGCTCTTGTTTGTTAGCGCCGCCTTCCGTCCCACGAAGGTTCGGGCGCGTCTCCTCGCTTTGTTCCTCGTTTGAGCGGCTCCATTTTCCCATTGGCGTCCGTGCGTTTGGTTGTCCGTACCGCGGCATCCATCCATGCTCATGAACGGTCTTTCTCTGTCTTCTGGACTCAGACAGTTGACCATGCATTAATTTACTTCTCGTCACTTCTCTCTCCCCTTCCCCCTTCCCCCTTATTTGGTCATTTCCTTCCCCCTCCTTCCCTGGAATGAACCCATGCCCCCATCTCGCATCCCCCTTTTCTCCTTTGTGCCACATGACCCCCCCCGCCCCCTTTAATTTCTACCATCCTCTTTGTGCTCACGGCAACCCAACGCCTTCACCCATCCATCATGGCAATCAAACCACCGCTGCCGCCAACCTGCACCCAAACACTCCCCTTGGCACTCCCTCCAAACTTTTCAACACCCCATCCCCGCTCCGCCCCGCCCC
>NW_017805741.1:1389922-1404985 GCF_001891065.2 Hippocampus comes
AGAGGCAGCAGCCCTGGCGCCCAGCCCAGACTCCCCTCTGACGGAGGACTGGTATAAGATGGAAGGGTCTCTGTTACAGCAGGACCTCAATGCAAACTCCACCTCCTCCTGGATCAAACCGTAGAGCAGAGGTAACCGTGCAAAAGCAAACCCGTCAAAAGCAAAAGCCAAAGAGCCCCACGCTCCGGGTTCGGCTTCCGCTCTCCATTCAACTCCGTCTGGCTCTCCCATCGCGTGGCGCCGCTGAGGGCGGTGCGCACTTGCGTCCAATCGGCGGCCGTATCAAAGCGGAGCTGAGCCCGATCGCGTGGCTGCTTTGCTCTCGTCGTCAACCGTTTTGTACACAGTACAGCGCGGTTTTGGGGGGGCCGTGTGTGTGTGTCCACCGCTTTTCTGTTTGGAAAGAAAAACGACGACGACGAACACATCATAACTCGCACTTTCTTGTTTTGTCTTGTGTGTCTTGTCCGTGTCTGCGTCTGTCTGTCTGTCTGTCCTCTGGTGTGTCTTGACGATTTCATGACATTTGGAACGGACTCTCCTCCTTGGGCTCACTTTTCATTTTCCTTTGATGTTGACATCTTGTGTGCCAACCACTTGCTTATGGCAAAAATGTTGGCCAAACATCCACTCCGTTGGCGCTCCAACCCACGTCATCACACGTAGCGACGAGCTCCACGAAATCTGGCAGTCTGCCGAGTGTGCCGGGCTTGTCTCTGCGGCTCGCGCCGGCGGCGAGCCCGCCTCTGGAAAAGGACCCGGAGGCGGGCCCGCTGCGCCCTCGTCGTTCCGCCGTCCCCTCCGCTTGGTAGCGGGCGGGAAGGCCGCGCACGATCACGGGCCGCCGGATGCCCACCGAAAGTCTCCGCCGACGCTGTCCGAACCGAAAGCAATAAAATCACGTCGGCGTAGGATGCAAATAGGCTTTGGAAAAAGGGAGAACTTCCGTTGATTGTTCGACGAATCGGGATCGTGTCGCAACCACCCAAAAGCGCGTGCGTTTCCTATTCGCTGACATCTCTTTTGACGTGTTGCGGACCAAACAGCAAACACGAAGCATCCTGCCTACGTCCGACCAAGTGTTTGTTTTTACATTCGGAAAAATATCATAACACAGCGCCAAACAAAAATGCCGCCCAAAGTGGATGCGCGGATCCACGGCTTGCCGTCGCGTCGGCTCGAACTCTTGCGGTTCGGCTGTACGTGTCTTGGACCAGGCGTGTCCAAATGTTTTCCTTTGAGAGGCCGCCTGCAGGAAAAAAGCAGAAGGATGAAAGGGCCACTTTTAAACTTTTTGGAACGATCTAAAGTCGGTCAAGTCTCTCTAGTTCATTTCATCAGCCCTCTGTTCGAAGGCAAATAGTTGGCATGAACAAACTGGGGAAAAAAAAAAACAAAAACGAGCTTCACTCCAGTCAACATTTCGAATTTTTTTTTTCTCGTCATCAAATCTTGTCTTGAGCATGCCACTGTGAATGAAACTTTGCAAGAAACAATGGGGATGGTAGGCTTTCTTTTTTTTTTCCAGACTGAGCTCAAATGTATCTTCAAACGTCATTTTATAATCTCTCTTAATACGACACTCATCCGGCCAATGCCTTCCTGAACTGTGTGACTGTAAGATTTCCCCAAGCAGATTTTCCTGGAGGACACGGCCGGAAGAAAACGGCCAAGCCGGAGAGAAGCACAAAACTGTGTACATAAAAAGAACATCAAGAATCATGACTTGATCGACTGGATGTTTTGTACCGGAGTCCCAGAAAGTATTTCAACATACAAGACCGGTATGCTGCAAATGACCCTTTTTAGGGGGGGGGATAAGAATGGCGTCAGCGGGGCTGTTAAGACCTCAGGTCATAGCAACTGGTGACACTGACTTTTTGACACCTTCTTTGAGTGTGCCCATCAACAACAACGTCACATGTATTCGTGTGTGTCCATCTGTCCGAAAAAGGGAAAAAAAAAAAGGAAATCTATGCACGGCCCCCAGCCCGCCGCTGCCACCGCCACCCACATTCCAGGATGCTTTTGTTTGCCGACACCTGATTGCGGGAGGAGCTGAATGGAGAGCGTTGCGTCGCTTCGCGTGTCTCGTCACCCCGTGTTTGTTGTGCCAGTCGCAAAGCTTCCATCGTGCCGGAAGTTGTTGTCGTGGGGGATTTTTTTTTTTCCCGAATGGTCACACTTTGTTCTGGCAGTTCAACGGGAGCGTACGCGGGTCATGCCGTTGACTTCCCGACCGGTTTAAAATGCAAACGGGTGAAACCCGCCATTGGCAAAACATCAAGATGCAGGTTGGCTCATGCTCGTTGAGCGCTTTGGCATCAAGCAAGCCACCAAATCGGATCATCGTCTCGCGTTCCGCTTGGATTGAGTGATTGATTGATTGTCAGATGAGTGGGATTATTCATGACTTTCTGCTCTTGTGTTCACAGTGTTAAGTTTCTAGCGTTGGCCTTCTCTGTGTAACGAGGAGCCCTTAAGCGGTAAACACATATTTGCGGTGGGAGCCACATAAGCGGCGAGCGTGACGTGGATGGACGTTTTGAAAGGAGCTCTTTGGGTCACCAGAGAGAGACAGAAAGAGAGAGAGGGAGAGGCCTCACCTTTAAAGCACCACTTCCCAAAATTCACACGCTCTGCTCCTGCTCACGTCGTTACCAAAGTAGCCTCTCGGAACTCCGCTGACCGTATTTTTTGACATCTGCCTGACAGACCACTTTTTTTTTTTTTTCTTCCACCCCTTTTGGGCCGATTGACTGCACATTGCACTGACACACTTTGGGAAAAGGGGGCCGGGGGGACTCCCTAACGACACATTCCAGATGACGTCGCTCGGAAATCATCACCATGGACATGTTTCCGGAACCAAAACAAACTTGTCCTCACAAGGGACTGAATGAGCAATGTAGCATCTCTGCTAACGCTGTAGCATCACTTGGCCGGGAAACGATTTGAGCTGACAGAAGAAGAGCGAGACGTTTCGACAATTTCGAGGTCGCGACCTTCCGTTCCGGTGAAGAAGTAAAACACCCCGACGGTCCGTGAGAGACGGACGTCTTCACCTTCAAGCCAACGAGCCGCATCAGGATGGAGTTTAGCACTTGCCACTGAAACGTTGTCTTCCATTCCCTCCTCAAAAAGGCGCCGATTGAAAAGCTAGCGTAACTCACCGAAGCCCATGCAGCAGCATCTGCATTCCACGCCGTTTGACCTTGATCTCCTCCTGACGTTTTCCGCTCATGTACTGCAAACGGGGGTGGAGGAGGGAGGGAGGCTCCCGCCCAACCGCCTTCTCGCCACGTCATCCAGAAAGGAGCCGCTCGCATCCGCTCGCCTTTTCAAATCAAGCACACAGAAGTAAAATGAGAACTTTTTCCCGCCGGAGCGGAAAATGCACTCGAGGAGCTCCGGACGACTCTCGTCGGTCTTCGGTCCGATCACAAGTCTGCTTCAAGTATGATGAGAAGGAGGAATGGACATCACACCCCCACCCCTCCTCAGCCACTCCCTGCGCCCCCCCTGCCACAAGGATACTTTACCCCCCCCCCCGCCAGCGCACACAAAGGCCTACACTGCCAACAAGGCACAAGAAGCCGCAGGTGAATACTGCCCAGAATGTCCCTGTGGTACCTCTTGCCGCCAGCGGGCCACTTCACTGGCGAGTCGATGTCATGCAACAAGCAGAAGTGGACAGAGTCTAGATCAAGCGCCCCCCCCCACCCCCCTCCTCCCCAAAAAAATAAAATAAAAAGAGGGAGAGACAGAACAAATATATATATTTTGATAAAACAAATCTAGCTCTGGCATTGGACGGAATGGGAGAAAAAGTAGTAATGGATGCACAATGTGAAAATTTGCCATGAAAAAAAACAAAACAAAACAAAAATCCTGAGGGGGCAGAAAAAAAAGGACACGTTGCGGCTGACTAAAGTTGGCTACGGGACACAGCAAAGACATCCTCATGCATCGATGGCAAGGAATATACCCCCTCCCCCACCCTGACTTCAACAAACGAGGGGCGGCGGTGGCGTGGGGGGTGGTGCATTTTTCTAACTTTGTTTACCAGCATGACTACTTTGCATGACTGTCTTTTCTGCAAGCCCTTCGTTGAAGACAAGGGTGCTAGAGATACAAGAACATAGATATATACAAAATGAGTTGAAAAGAAAATGTTATATGCAATTCATGTTTAAAAAAAAAAAAAGAGAGATTCTAATGAAAGAGAAGATATATTTTGTTTTGAAAAGGTAAAAAAAAAAAAATGTGAATATTGAAACGTGTGTGTGTGTGGTTGCAACGTACACCCGGAACTGTTTTGTCGGATGAAATCTCTCCGCTTCTGCTGCCCTCCCGTCCTCATTCTGGAGTTTGGCATCCAGAGCAAATGTGGTTGGACATGCGCTCTCTTTTCTTAACATCTCATCAACCGTCGTCATCATCATCCCAGACTTTGCCGACCGTTAGCTTGCGTGCAAAGTTTGCACGGTGACCGTAGCAGCAGCAGCAGCAGCAATTCAAAAACAAAAAAAGCTCTCCGTACGTTGTCTGCTTCAGTAAGACTCTTTCACTGCATTACTTCTCTCTTTTTTCCCCCCCTTTGGCAATAATACAAGAGAAGTTGAGAGCTGACTGTTGCAGGGCCGAGCGGGCGGAGTAGCTTTCCCGATTCGATTCCTTTCTCTTCACGGTTCTGTTCCGCTTAGCGGAAAGATCAAGTCGGATTCGGGGGTGACCTCGAAGGCCAAAAAATCCGGGATGCCGGTCGACGTTTCCGTCGTGTGCGTTTTTAAAGCTTTTTTGCCATAGCAACGGCCGAAAGGTGATTCCTTTGGTTGCAGGGTGACTTTTGGTCGACTCTTGCCTCACAAAAGGACAATTAGCTGGACCGTGGAGGTTCACCTCGCGTGCCCTCCCACGGAAAAGCGATCTACAGCACTGGAATTAAATCTGCCGTTTCGTTCCTAGCGATCGTCTTCAATGTATTGGTACCAATTCTGGTCTTCGGATCTATATTCGGGGTGTTCTGAGTGAGACGGACCGATTCCACGACTGCTCACGTGGAGCAATTGCCGTTTTTTTCAATTTTGGAGCTGCTCACGATCAATTATTTTAATCGTCGATTAGCCTGTCGGTTACTTATTCTGCCTCTGATTAACCCCAAATAAATTTCAGCAGTTCTAATACGGCAGTTCTTTGATATGATCTGAAATGAGTTCCTGTGGGACTCGTTATAGCTCGCGTGTCGTCACACCAAGCCTTTGGACTACTGGTGAGGTCAGTTTTTTTTTTTTCTGAGCGTTGTCATTGGTGTCAGAATTCTTTGGCCTTTGGGGTTTCATTGTTTGTGGAACACATATATATATATCTCATCGAGCAGTTTAATCAAAAGTGATGTCAGGCGAGATTTCAGGTTTGCATGGAAGCAACTGTCATTCCAAAGTTTGTTTTTAAGGACTCAGGTTGTGTTGATGGGAATGTGTGGCCGCGCGGTAGGTGTTCAGCGCTTTTATTTCTGATCAACTGAAGTCATGAAGACCCAACAGTGATGTGGAGAGAAAAAAAAAAAAATCAGCGCATGCCTCATGTCAATCAACGCGGGAGGGCAAGAGCAGAGTTTTGACAAAGCCTCTTGGCCGCCGCTGTTGGTTGAATACTCCACAACAAAACACTGACCACTGTGCCGTGTCGTCGAGCAAAAACGTCTTCCTCCCAGAGGCAAATGGCAACACACTTGGAGTGTGTCAAGGTAGCTTGTCTTATTTGGTATCGTCGTCTTTTTGGGGAGATGGTCTCGCTAGCATCATCCGCGACGCATCCGGCATCCCGAGCGACTTAATCGGTCCACGCAGCGCAGTCAAAAGGGAGTCAGAGCTTCCGAAAATGATGTCAGGCAAGTCGAGCGGGTGAAGACGGGAGATCGCAAATGGCTGTTTGGTGATCGATTGAGTCATGAACGAAGCCGTCGCCTTTTCTGCGTGGAAGTCCCGCTGGTTCGGGGCTCGTGGCGCTCCGGTAGCTTCGCTTTGCAAGCTGGGAGGCCGGTCGGGGGTGTGCGACGCTCACCATTAAGGGTCCCATGTCGACCCGGTCCACGTTGGCTCCGATTGAAACAAAAAGCGTAAATTCGGCCTCCTGGACAGCACTATGGAAGCGGCACTGTTTGTTTGGGGGTTTTTATTTCAGTACAGTTTTCATCTCGAAAGACAGAGCTGCGGCGGTCACGGGTCAAAACGCTGCATACAGAAACTCCTCACCCACGTCTGTGTGTGTGTGTTTAAGGCCAAGACTTGTTCCTTTCTCGTTTAATCGTCACATTTTGTCCGCATCATTATCATCGTTCAGGTCCTGAAAAAAAAAAAAGATGTCTCTGTTTTTAGTGCGTAATACTGCCCCCTGTCCGCTGTACTACCTTTTTCTTTTATCAATTCGAATCATGGGTTCTTTTTCTTTCCTGTATGCTTTACAGTGACCTTCGGGGTGTAATGTCCTCTCAAAAAAAAAAAGCAAACAAAAAAAGAAACCAAAACACAAATCCAGTTTGTGTCCGGTGCCCGTTTGATCATGTGATGCCTCTGATTGACACCTACCGTGGCGCTCTCGAGGGCGCACGTTTTGGGGGAGCGTGTTTCTCGTACCAAGAGTTTCTTTGCCGTTGGAAAGACACGCCCCATCATCAGATTGGTTTCCATCACATCTTGCGGACCGACGTCATGCATCCACGCAAGTTTTCCAAAGATCAAACATGTTTGTTCATTGTTCAGTCGATCTAACCGGACTGCGCGGCGGACGAACGGGACGACAAAGTGGACGCTGGGGTTTCCGCATTTTATTTTTGAAACGCGCTAACGCATCCAGAACTGTATAGAGTATGTTTCAACGGGACGTTCGCGATCTACCTTTTTATATTTTGAAGAGAGAGAGAAAATAGAAACATATCAAGAAAAGTGTCATCGTTGAACAGATTTCTACTACTGAGACTTAAAATGTATGAATGTCAATACGAACTAATGTGAAACCAATCTCCATAGCAGCTTGAACAAATTAACTGGTTGGAAGTCATGAGATGCTTTTCTTTTGTTTGGTTTTTTTCCTCCCAGAGACGTTGAAAATTGCTTCAATGCGATGAACTTAAATAAAATGGGGGAGAAAATTGGCTGACCTCTGTGTTCCTTTGTTTGTGACCCACTGCCAAAGTCTCGTTCCCAAATGTCTCCGCCGAAATCAAATGAAAGGAAAGAATGTTCTGTGCCGGATCTCCTGAACCAGTCAGACTGGCCACCCGTTTGCAATATTTCCGACTCTTGGGTGGAATATGTTGTTTCAGTGGCGCAGTGACCCCGTCGTGCCCGGCCAGACTCGCACCGAAATGGTGGCGCCAGCGCATTCTGCAGCACGTGCTGACAGGAAGAGTTCCGCTCGGGCACACCGTCGTCTGAAAAGTCAAGCCAAGTGTCACGTGCCACGCTGATCTATGAGTTGACCCGAAGTGACGAGCGATATCCGAGAAAGATGAAATCAAGCAAGCGCTACCGCGGACGGACACCGGATGCCGGCTACCGTTTCGGTCTGACATTTTGAAATCGATACGGAAGCTTTGCCGACACAGCCCAGGTCTTGACACCTTTACAGGTTGAGGGGGCTAAAACGCGCAAACGCTGACCATTTCGAAATGTCTTCCACCATTCATGTGACCCATAGCCCGTGCAACTCGACTGAGGTGTCTTTTTAAGCTTTGCAAGAGGGGAAGTTTAAAAAAAAAAAAAGCGGTTGCAAAAGTGTGCACACGCCTCATAACAGGACGTGGCTGTGTGGAGGCAATTCTCAGTGGTTGAAAATCCTCCCAGAATATCTGAACTTGATTTGGGGTTGATCAGAAACAATGACACCGATCCCTCTACGTGACTGTTTGATGTCCCTGCGAAGATGACACAGCATTTGTGCTGCTCGCAGTCCTCCGTCCTCATCGTTTCTCGAAGGAAAGCACAATATGTCGTGATTGCTTCGCATTCACTTCATTCTTCCATCCCGAAGAGCCATTTTGAAGCGCACAGCTGCAGCTTCTGCCCTCCGTCCCTCCAACTCAGTAAGCACATTCTTTCAAATGTGTGAACAAGGACGACAAAACGGAATGCCCCCCCCCCCCCATGACGAAATGCAGCAAATGTTGGCAGAGATTCTTTTTGTTGCAGTCCGAAGCACCATCATCTCCATCTAGTGGTCAAATATGACCAACTATCTGCGAGGCCAAGTGAGTCCAAAGGGGAAGAACGAAGTGCTGCGCAGGTATGCTCGACACACCGACCCCAAGTTGACTCAGGCCACGACTGCAAAACAAATCGTCTCGTGACTGCAGACTGCCTTTCATGAGTTGAAACTAAATTGAAATGAACTGTTACTATGACCAATGACATCACATCCTAACTGAGTAGTAAGTTTGTTTTTTTTCATGTATGACGACACGACACCCCTGCTTGAAACGGACTGACGGAGTTCAACGTATCGCTTTGTTGTTTATTTGCGGTCGATGATGTCAGTGAACTGATAGAAGACACGGCGTTTTCACAACGACAGACATGGGACGTTTGGTGCTCTTTGAAGTTGAGGTTGAAGAAAGCATGTTGGGGGGGGCATGGCGTGGAGTTGAGCACCAATCAAGTGCCAGGGACCCCTCCGCAGCGGATCCCGTCGGAGGGCTGTGAGGGACTCCGGCCGGAGTATTGAGCTTGTTAGTCAAGCCAACGCCAAAGGGCTCCCATGCAGACGTGACATTCGATAGCCGAGACTGGAGGTCGTGTTGCCTCATCGCTAAAATGGGAGGGAGAGTTTGTGTGTGTGTGTGGAGGGTGGGCGAGGGGGGACTGAGATTGGATTTCCTCAGAACAGCATTCCCGAAAAATTTCGAGACTGGACAGACATGAGGCAAGACGGGCCAACAAGATTGTTGATGTTCCCTGAGCACACGAGCGGAGCTGGAGTCGGTGCGCAACCTGCTCCGCGTTCAGCAGACTGACAGCGGGGGGGGTCTCCGTCCGGGACAGATCGACCAACGGCGACTTGAAGGACACCATGACGGTGCCACCGACAGAGAGCCCCCTCAGCGACGGGAGAGCAACAATGAGATAGTTGCAGTTGGGTTTCGGTGAGTTGTTTTTGGTTTGGTCCCCCGTTCCGCTCTCACCTTTTCCTTTGACCTTTTCTCCTCCTAAAGCCACGAGCAACGCTAATCGATCCCCTCATGGGACGTCACTCTGGTTTCAGGCAATTTAGTCCGGCTGTTCAGCAGGTCCTCAGGAGAGAGGCGCAGCCCTACCCCGGGGACACCGAAGGCGATGGACAGCAGCGACCCACGGGATGAGGAAAAAGGAGCGCAGAAGCACAAAGAGACCACAAAGCAGCTGAACATCGTGGAAAGAGGTGCGGCGGAGATGAAAAAAACAGAGGGAGAGAAGAGGACGCGGCGGGGCTGGGCACTGAGCGAGAGACTGGCCATCAACGTCTCGGGGATGCGCTACGAAACCCAACTTCGCACCTTAGCCCAGTTCCCGGACTCCCTGCTGGGCGACCCCCAGAGAAGGTCGCCCTACTTTGACCCCATGCGAAACGAGCTCTTCTTGGACCGCAACCGGGCCTGCTTTGACGCCATCCTCTACTTTTACCAGTCAGGCGGCAGACTTCGGAGGCCCGCGAACATCCCCCTGGACATCTTCATGGACGAGCTCTGCTTCTACGAGCTGGGAGAGGACGTCGTGAACCGCTTCAAGGATGACGAAGGCTTTTCCAAAGAGGAAGAGAGGCCCTTGCCCTCCAACCAAATGCAGAAAAGACTGTGGATGCTCTTTGAACACCCGGAGTCCTCGTCCGCCGCTCGCATCATCGCCATCGTCAGCGTCATGGTGATTGTGGTGTCCATCCTCATCTTCTGCCTGGAGACGCTGCCGGACTTCCGCGTTGAGAAAGAGACGACACAGGTACGCAATGTGAGTGGAAATGGGATGCAGCCCAGTGCCGATGACGTTTGGCTCAAGTGATGCCCGGCCTTTCCGATCGCTTTGGACGGTAGCGCTAGTAGTTGCCGGCTTAGAACAGAAGACGAAAAGGGCTGACCGGACAAGTAGAATGCACGGGGTCGTGTTCAAGCATTCTTTCAGGGCGTCGGCAGTGGGCCGCTCGCCTCTGCTGTCGTGAGCTGCCAGGGAAGTACAGTAACTCTGTCCAGTCCCGGTTGCAGCCCCGCTAAACCGCAACGGCGGTCTGGGCGATGGGCTGCCGATGGATACGGACATGGAGGGGAAGCGCTATAGCGAGACGCTCTCGGATTTCTCTTCAGATATCTCACAAGGTTATATTTAGCTTGAGGAGAGCCCTCGGCGCTGATGATCTCGCCCTGTTGCGGACCAAATCCACGACGGAATGTCATTTCGGAAAAAAGGCCCGTCTGAATCGCGCGTCAACGTAGGAGCAAGCGCATAACCCGTCTGGCTTGGATGAAATCCCTTGTCCATTTTCACGCTGGGTTCCTCAATGCAAATTGCCACGGTCAGTGAATGCGACGCTAACTGGCAGGCAAAATGGAAAGACAGGTGCAGCGCGAGAGGGATCGGGGCCAGCTAGGATTGATATGTCATGCCACAAATGTCAACTGCCGAAAGTGACAGCCAATGAGATGGCGACGGGATCGCCGGAGATGTGCGTAAAATATAGCCAAGCTTTTGAAACCGATTGATATGTTTGCCAAACATGTCGATTCGACTTCTGGGAATGAGTCAGACGAGAAGGTGACCTGTAACTGCAGCTTGTCTCGTGTTGTCTTAACTTAGGGTAGGAAACGGCATGTTGACGATGAACAGTGGTCATTTTCGCATCTTTCATTAAGTTTCATCCGGAAAACGATTTTTTTTTTTTTAATCAAGCATAAAATGAGTTGTGAGGTCATTTGTTTAAGTGTTTGGCTATTTGTTTGTACTGTAAGTAAAGTTGAATAGAACCTGCTAATTTGCAAGGTCCTTCAAAAAAAAAATAAATAAACAAAATAAAAGCAGTTGGTTTTAAGAGTGAATAGAGCGTAGTCCAAAATGACCTCTTCCGCATTTGAGTGTGTGTGTGTGTGTGTGTGTGTGTGTGTGTGTGGACGCTTAGCTGCCTTGCTCGCGATTAAGGTCAATTGGAAAATGCGCGCACAATGTTCTGATCTGTGGTTTTGTCTACCACTCAGGACTACTTTCCCAAGCACCATGCCCAAGGAAAGAACATGTCGGGCACCGTGGCTCCGCCGCCCCACGTTTTCCACGACCCCTTCTTCGTGGTGGAAACCGTGTGTATCTTCTGGTTCTCTTTTGAGCTCATCATGCGCTTTGGTTGCTGTCCCAGCAAGATGGGCTTCTTCAAAGACGTCATGAATATCATCGACTTCAGCGCCATTTTGCCCTATTTCGTCACTCTGGGAACGGAGCTGGCCAAGAAAAACGAAACCAGCCCGGCCACCTCCTTGGCCATCATCCGAGTCATCCGGCTCGTCAGGGTGTTCAGGATCTTCAAGCTGTCTCGTCACTCCAAAGGTCTCCAGATCCTGGGTCAAACGCTGAGGGCGAGCATGCGTGAGCTCGGCCTCCTCATTTTTTTCCTTTTCATCGGCGTCATCCTTTTCTCCAGCGCCATCTACTTCGCCGAGGCCGACCACAGCGACACGGCCTTCGTCAGCATACCGCATGCTTTCTGGTGGGCCGTGGTCACCATGACCACGGTGGGCTACGGAGACATGCACCCGGAGACGGTGTGGGGTAAACTGGTGGGCTCCATGTGCGCCATCGCCGGCGTGCTCACCATTTCGCTACCGGTGCCCGTCATCGTGTCCAACTTCAGCTACTTCTACCGCCGGGAGACGGAATGTGAGGATCGATCCCATTACAAGCATGTCGCAAGCTTGCCTTGGGAGGACGAGGACCCGGGGGGGGAAGAGGCGCAAGAGGGGAGCCTGGATGCCGAGGGGGATTATTATGCCGTCGGAGGCGCCTATAATAATCTCAACGGGACTCTTCTGGGTGACAAGGGGCGGAGTGCTGAATTTGAAGGAAATACACATCCAAGGGAACCACTGGTCACCCAGGTGTGAAAAGGAGGTTCTTCCAGACCCCCCAACCCTCCAAAAAAAAGATAAAATGGGGAAAAGAAAGTGAGTCAAAAAATGTTGACTGGATCATTTGGTAAAAGGTCTTACAGAACTTGTAGAATTTGTATATTCTCAAGTTCACCCATCCAAACAAGCTTTTCATTTTATGCTGGACTTTTGACAATGTGCGCGCGCTGACACTATGACGTCTTACTTTGCCACTTTGCGCGTGTTCACCCCCGGAAACATTGAGACGCTCTGCATGTTGTAAAGCTCATGTTGCGAACCTCCTGTCAACCAAAGCCGACATCCTTGGCGATCTTTCGGTCAAACACGAAGCTCACGGTGGCGCCGCTTGGTGACCCGAGACAATTGACCTCATCGTGCTGTCTATTGAGAGAGCAAGCGACCGATTTTGTGATTTGTTCAAGACATGAATGCTACTCTTCCACTGGTTTAATAAATTCTCTATTTTGCTACATTTGTAGAATGGAGCAGTGCTTATTTGTCAAATAACACATTGCACATTGATCGGCCGCTTAGTTACGCCGCAAGTGACACCTTTAGGACCGGCCTTTTGCATAGCTGCGGTGCTACGCTACAAGCTGTTTTTATCCTCCATGTTCCTGGAACACTGAAGCCTTTCTTTCCATAGCATGAGAGTGATGACCCACGGAAGGCATGCGTACACATGCTGCTCTGTGTTGGTGTCACTGTCGCACACGGAATAGCGTGCTGCACACGTCAGTTTCAAAAAATACATTCAACGTGTCGCTCATGTTCAGTTTTTCACATTTTCTGAAAACTGCCCATTCATCCATCCATGAACTGAACCGCTTACCAATTGGAGGGAGGGGGGGGGGGGCTGTCAATTTGTCCATTCTTTTCACAAGGTGATGATATGCAACTTCCGTTTAAGATTGACTATCAAACTAAGCAGACAACAAATGATATTATGTTGCGTGTTTAACAAACAAACACTTAACTTTTCCTTTGGGTCTGCTTGCTTAATGCTAACGCATAATGCGAAACGCCATGGACAGGTTCATGAATAGCATCCCTGCGGCGGGCACTTTAAGGAACAGATACTTGAGCACAAACTGGACAGCAACACACGTAGACAGACAATGCAACACTGCTAACGGGCATATATTCTTCATCCCCACCCCCACAAAAAAAAAACAAAAAGTGTACTGTAGTTGAGAAAAGTGGTCTTTGTCGGCAAGAACGTGTTATACTGCCGCCTGGTGGTCAAATCTCGCAAACACCAGAAGGAGCTGCTATTACAACATGGTCGAATTTTCTCACATGAAAACACAAAATTTGCAAGCTACAAACGTGGCTAAAGTGCGATCTCAAGGCACCACTACACAAAGTGCCACTCAATTATCGGGACTGATCTCTCATTTCTATCGACCAGAGTAACACTGATCCAAAGTTAATGCTAAAAAAGACTGACGAGGAAAAAAACAAACTTACCAAAATAGTTTATTTTCATTCAAGTGTTTTCCAGTCTGACAAAATCCCTGCGAAGTACAAACACCTCATTGTGGAATCTTTATTCCTCAGACAAAAACACACTGTCACACTTCCAACGCACACATTCACTGAAATAAATAAAGTCAAATAATATTTACATTCCAACTGGAAAATGGGTCCAATACAATCAAACACTTCACGATTTCTAACCCATCGAGGCATTCATTTTCCTGCTTATTTCAAGTCCGGCAAAAGCGAACATTTTGGATTTTTTTTTTTTCTCCATGAAAACAATTCATTGTTCAGTGCATCCCGTCGCCTTCACTTTTCCACTGCGAACTGAGGACTGAGCACGGAATCCTGAGACATTCTCAGCGGGTCATCGGAGTCCAAGTTGAAGGAGGTGAGCCTGAGCGGCGCCGGCTGGGACGCGGCCATCCTCGGCAGGCTGTCCTTGAGCGGCAGGAATCGGGTGAAGGGCACGGCGCGCTGGTCCGGGGAACGCCTGGAAGCCAGCGACACGGGAAATCCGTGAAACACGGACAGGAAGCGGGTGTAGCCGTCCGCCAGCAGTAACTCTCGGAAGGTGCAGTCGTCCCCTGAGAAGCGCGTCTACGGGAGAGACAAGGCGTCGGGTAAGAACGAGGCAAGCAGATAACTTGATTGTTGCACGCACAATCCCAAACGCTTCTTAGCTTCTATATTTTCGGTGCAGGGTAACCCCTATTTATGTTTCTGGTGGGTGGGTGTCCCCTGTAAAGTACTCACATAAATGGTCATCTGTCAATTCGGGTGAAGTTTTTTCTTTTCTACTGTTAAAATCCTCTTGACGCGCTTTATTTTTGTATTGGATGTTTCTCCCGTGGGATTTTATTTTGGCGCTTTTCCGGTAGTTCAGGAAGTGCCGACCCACACGCAAGATGTCTTGACTTGGAGTACGCTCCTCCCCCCCAAAAATCGGCGGTTTGACTTTTGACGTTGATTGACACGCGGTTGTACGTAGTTGCCTTTCAAGCTAATGAATTTATTCCTTGATGCGAGCACCTGGCTGGAATGGGGACAAGGTATTTACGTTGTTTGATTTGTTTCTTTATTATTTCCTATGATGTGACTTCGCCATCGAAAAGAATTTTGTATGTTCTTTACTTTTGCGGTTTCGCTAATGATAGCCTCTCGTTAGTTATTCCGTAGTGTTGCTAGCTTTCGGTACTAGCTAACATTTTCCCGTGTCCGTTTAAAGTTGTGTTAAATGACTATTTACATTATTTTAAGGGCTCTCATTTATGTTTGTTGTTTTAATTGATTTCATCGGGACAGTGCACATTAATCAACACAACAGTGGGGGAAAAAAAATTCTGTTTCGAGATTCCCTTTCTAGTTTGACGTTCTCTTCCACACCTCTTACAGAATTGACAAAAGTGGTCACACCCCCCCCCCCCCCCACCACTCAAATGGGGTTTGGGTCTGCAAAACGG
>NW_017805741.1:1405239-1420553 GCF_001891065.2 Hippocampus comes
AAGCATGTCAATGAGGTTTTGGTCTGCAAAATGGACGCTGCCTGGGGGAATACAAGCACCAGAGGCAAAAATGAGCGGACTCCACAGCTCAAATTTGGAAAATTCTTTTGGATTCCCGTTGCCTTGATTGACTTTTGATGTTTCTTGACAGATGATTCTTGTCCAGACACACTCCCCTCTCCCACCCCACTCCGCTTACCTGCCCCCTCAGGGAGCCCCCGCTGTCGGTGCACAGAAACAGAGACGACCTCTGACCTTTGATGGCGATGTGGCCGGCTTGCACCGACTGTAACTGCAGCACACCTGGAAATATTCAACCACACTATGAACAAACATGAAGACCTTGAATGATTACAATTCATCCACTCATCTAGTTTTTGCCATGATTTCACCATTTTTATTAATTTTTTTAATGAAAGACAGTTGGTAAGTAAAATATTGCATAGAGTACACTCAGTATTTTTGTTTTTTTACACTGCTGTTTTCATTTCTATCTTTGTCTTGGAATTTCTACGCACTAGAAGTGCTTGTTTGTTTTGCCAACCCACCGTTGTGGTTTTTGAGCAGATCTGTTTTTTTGTACCTAATGCTGTGTTCATTATTTTTGACCAAGCAGAACGGGTCGAAGATGGGACTCGGACAGGTTGATAGGGTGAAGCTCGTCGACGTTTTGGACACACTTGCGTCGTTCTGTAAATTTAAGAATGTAGCATTTTAATTCACCTTTGTACTCCATAAAATCAAAAGTTGGATGAATTCCAAATTGTAAGTTGAGCGATTGAACAAAATATTTGAAGTTTTGTTAAAAAAAAAAAAAAAAAAATTGTCTTTCCAGCATTTCACGACAAAGAAATATGAGTTGACAGAACAAATTGTCCTCCGCATGATCCCCCAACTTATAGTTCTTGAAAAAGAAAGTACAAACAAGTCAGAAAAAAGCAATTTGCTTGCCAACACTGTCATTCGTGTTTTGAAGTTGTTCTGACGCAAATGACTCTTTTAGCCCAAACAAATACACTTTGTGGTTTTTATTGTTATTTATGGATTTATTTATTTTGGTTTGTTACAGCGGAGCACCCAACAAGTTTGAACGGAACGTGCATGTTTTTGGGAAATGGAAGTAAGCAGGCTTAACTAGCAGAGCATGGGAAGAACATGCCGTTTCCACCAAGGAAGGTCGGAGCAGAGATTCCAACCCTGAACCGCTGAGCTGTGAGGCAGAAGTGCCAGCCACTACCCCACTGTGCTTGCCTATTAAGATTCTCGGCAAAAAAACAAACAAACTCAACACTCACTGAAAGGGGTCTGCACGTCGCTTCCGGACACGCTTCCGTCCTGGCTGATCTGCAGGTACATCCCTCGTCTGTGATTTTCTGTAAAAGAAAAATATCAGTCAACATACCACGTTCGGTCTTCAATTGGACCCGAGGATCTCATTTGAACGACCGCACCTGTGTAAAGATGGCCCTCCCTGACTTGGCTGTGAAAAGCTAAAAGTGGGTTGGAGTCGGCAAGGTAGAAAGACAGAGAGGCAGGAAGGAGGATTGCCAGGAGGAAAAAACACCCCAAAGTCTTGTTTGCTAACCAAAACATTTGGAGACAACAACAAAATGATGTTCCAGATATTTTAGACGGGTACCTGATGAATACAATGATGACAATAAATACAAAAATAACAAATAAATAAATTCCAAAGGAAAAAAAGCCTGCCAAAATGAGTGAACTTAAATAAGAACTATTCAGGCTCCTGTCAAGCAAGTTGCGTTGTGCTAATTCGAAAGAAGTTGGCGCCGTTTATAAAGGAGCCGGAGAAGGAGGGTTGTCTTCGTGACTCAGACATTTAAAGTGTCAGTGGAACTTCTCCGACTATATATGGCCCTCTTCCTTGTTTTCTTCCTTTCTCTTTAATGCAATGCGTTCAAAAAAGTCGAATTGCCAGTGACGTCACACTGGGTTTTCATTCTTTCCTCCCACATTTTCTGAAGCAGAATGAAATGAAACTTTGGAATGTTTGCTATTTGGACAATTTCTGACATTCCTTCAAAAGAATGCAATCTATGACATTTGGCTTTGATGGATGGAAGGAATTAAATCGAATCTTTTGCAACAGTTCCTGTCCCGCACTTGACTAGTACATCGGTGCCCGTCTATTATTCAAATGAATCGAGTCTAAGCGTCTCCCTATTTTTCCTTTGTCACGAGCCATTTCATTTACCGTCGACCGCATTGTGTTTCCTGTATCCCCCCCTGCCCCCCCCAAAAAGTGGACAAAACAAACGCATCCCACTGCGTCATCCTCTGCATCGATTACAAGACGTCCAATGGCGTTTTTAACTTGGTGCGCGTTTATCTTAGTTTGATGGCTGTTTGTTTTAGAGAGGAAGAGTGGGCGAAAGGATTCATGAGCACGAGAGCAAACGGTGTTTACGTGAGCGCAGCTGTGCAATGACTTGCAGGTCTGCCGGTAAACGGACCTTCTTGTAAACCGTCACCTCCATTCAAATGCCAAAGAGCATAAAAGACAGTGACGCGCCTTGGTGCGCGAGGATTTGAATAGCATTCCAAAGAACTTATCGTTGCGTCATCCGTCAAACAAACATTTCCTTGGGCTTCTAATTAGTCCAGTGTGGTGTAACCCAAACCAAATTTAATTCTGCGCCATGTCGATTTGGGGTTATTATCTTGGCACTTTAGACCAGGTGGCCCTTAGGCGGTGATTCTTAAAGCACGCTGAAACAAAACGAGTACTGCTGGTGCCACATGGTCTCCCTCTTGTGGTATATTTGAGAATCACTGGCTAAGCTTCAGTTGTCTTGCACTTTTGTCTCCAAACTTTTGATTGGAGTTGTACTTTTTAGAAATAGTCACGAAAAAAACAAAATTATAATCCTCTCCTCGTCGTTAACATTCAGGTCCACGACGCCAATGTATTTTACTGTTGGTCATCATCGAGGGACATGAAGAATGATTTCTCGGTATTTGTTGAGGCCGCGCTTGGTGTACAAAGTTTGAGAGCCTCCAGCCAAAAGTAGTAAAACAACAAGGGAAAAAAGTCCATGCCGTCAAGTTTTTTAGATGGTGCTAAAATAATGCACTGTATCATGAAATGCAGTGTTCCATAGATGACAATGTTTGTTTTGATTAAAAAAAAAAAAAAAAAACATTCTGTCCCAATAAGAGAGTCCTCTCTTCAATGATTGGATGTCACCTTTTGCCGCAGACAGCATTTTTGTCGGCGTTATTTCATAAGTCAAGCATGAAAAAAAGAGAACATTTTTTTCCACCAAATGTTTTTTTTTTTTTTTTTAAATTGAGTTCTTGAAATTTTTTAGCTCTTGAAGGGCTTGAGGAGTTGTTGATACATTGTGAATGTGGCGCCTGGTTCCGAGAAGGAAGAGTGACTCGTGCATGACGTTAGGTTATCATTAAAACGTTACGTTCCAAAGACGACATAGCAGAAATTACCAAAGAGTTTGGGAGACAGTTTTAAGACCCATTCTGCCCTCCCAGGGCTATATATTCAGGTCGCACCCAATAAAAGTGTCCAAAATATTGATGTCCGTTTACATCCCTTTGATAACTGAATATCGTCTCCGGCTGGCTCCGTGTTCGCTTGCGTTTGTTCACTCGGTTCCGCGTTCCACGCAATGGCCCCTTCTTGCCTATGAGTGGCAACGTTGTCCTCAGTGTTTTGTCTGCGCTGACGCTGTTTCTCTCATAAGCTTGACTTTAAAAAACAAAACAGACATTAAACGTCTACCCATTGCCAGAAGTGGATTTCTTAACGCGATGGTGAATTAACCTGAAAGTGGCTCTAAAACGGACTCCTCCTGGTAGCTAACTCCAGCCGGAAATTAAGAGGCAGTCAAATCACTTTCAGAAGCCTCGTACATTTTTGTTTGTTTGTTTGTTTTAATTACAGCTTTTACAATCATTTTCATGATTTGTTTCATGTAATATTCAATTACCATCACTATTCTCCAGTAAAACCCATAAGACAATTTGTTTTTCCAAAATGTACACATACAAGTAGCATATCTTGACTGTCCATCATTTTAAAACGCTATGTTTTGAAACTCAAATGAAGTTACCATCCATCTGAAAAGTATGAAATGAACATATCGGTTTATACGCACACATACTGTACATACATACAATAACAATTGTCATTAAAAAAAAAATGCACACGTTTTACAAAGTTCTTACATCCAAGCTTCCACATCATTAGATGACAAACTCTAAAATGGTTGATTTTGGCATGCATACGAACACAAATGCGTCACCTCTTATTTTCCGCACTTTGCTCATGATTTCGTTGTCTGTCCCGCTCACATTTGTGCCTCTCACCGATAATTTATGGCTTCGGAACATACGTTTTACCACCCAAAAAATTAAAAAAAAACGCACTACACTGTCAACTTCCTAACAGTTGCTTCTTGTTGATCAACTTGTTCTGCAATTCGCCCCAAAGAATGTGAGTGGATTTTCCCGCACAAAACGATGAGTTCAGTGTGTCAGTGTTGCCATTGCACACTCCAAAAAAACAGAAGTGGAAGTCACAACAGGCGTTGGTCGCTTTCGACAGAATCAAACATCAGCATCATGCCACAACAATGGATTGAGAGAAAAAGACGGCGATGACTGCAAAGGCGTCCATCCGTTCACGAGAATGATCTTGAGCCCGCTCGCTCAAGCGTCTTGGAGATGTCCGACGACTCTGATGTCGTCCACCACCGCTTTCTGTCTCTTTCCTCAGGTCGGGATGGTGGTGGAGGTCTGCAAAGTGATGGGCTGGGGACGCGCCGCAGTGTAAGCTTGGCCTCCGTCGGGGATGACGACGGGAAAAGTGCTCTCACCTCATGTGCTTTTGTCCTCAGCAGGAATATGTCCTCACCGAGGCCGACTCCCCTCTTTGACCCGAGTTCACTGTCGGCGAGAAGGTAGTGACGTTAATTCTCAACTATCCGGCACTTCTCGCTTTGCTGTGATTTAAGCCGAAAGCTTGAAACACTGGCGTGGCTCCGTCGGTTCATTGACCAAATCATTTGAGATGGTGACGTTTTCAGCCCCTTTCCTCACCTTCACTCTGGACTTTCCTCAGGGTGACCGAAGGGGTGGAGATCGCGGAGGCGCGGAAGTTGGCCGGGAGCGTTTCCGAAGAGTCGGAGGTCACGCCTCGGAGGTCTTTCTCCCGGAACATCTTTCTCCACGAGGGTGAGCGCGTGAAAGGTTTGGTGCCGTCCTACGAAGACACGCTGTGGTAACTGCAGTCATGAACTGTCGCGGCCTCCCCCGTCGCATGGGGAGGGTGGATCGGGTGCCGTCTGTTGCGTCAATGCGCACACGCCGCAAGCGGAACGGAGGGAGTGAAAATCAACACGTCATCTCACGTGAGTCTGCTACGGGCAGTACCTCCTCTGGCCTCCTCTCCGTTCCCATGGAGATGAGAGCATTGTACTCCTTTTCCAAGAGCTGCCTTGCCTGCAAACCGAGGCCATGAGATGACGTGGCCCTTGAAGGAGAGACCGTTTCTCACGGTCTAAAATGGATGCGCTCTGAGACAGAGAAGAGCATACCTGCGTGTTCTGATTGGGTATCTGGAGGAGAAGGGCCAAGTCGGTGTAGTCAAAGGTGTCGTCGAGAGCCAGCAGGGCCCCGTGAACTCCGCTTTCTAACAGATTGTCTGCAAACTCTTTGAGGCCGACGGACTGCACCCAGCACATCACGCGCTCGTTGGACCACACCATCACGTCTGAGGAGGGGCACAGGTTCAGATGGACGCACGTGGCGGACCAAGGCGGATTGCGGCCAGAGAAGCGCGCCCTCGTCACCTTGGTGCCGATGCTGACTCTCCTCCCTCCGCCTCTCCAGCTCCTTGCGGTCGTAGTTCAAGCGCTTCAGGCACATGATGCCATAGTGAAGGCTCACCCTAGGCAAATTCAGAGTGCGCGGGTGAAGAACAAACGGGCCGAGAAGCCTCCGGAGACCCGACAAGAATTCACCTGTGGAAACTGTCCACCATCTTAAGCTGGCCCCTCAACTCCTTCTTGGTGAGGTGATCGAGCATCCGGGCGTCCACCAGTGACTCCATGAAGTAGGAGCGATACTGGGGCAAACCTAAACTGGGCAGCCACTCATTTCCTACCCATTCGTGGTTCATATCACCGTAAGCCAGGATCTGGAGATGGCAAACGGCAATAACCACACCTACAAGACTCCTATCCCGACATGTTTTCGTGGCGTCGGGACACAACTGAAAGAATGGCACCTTCTCGACGTTGAGCTCTTGAACTCACCTGATCCCAGCTGAACTCTTTCTGCTCCTTGGCGGTTTGAGACGGGGAAGTCGGAAAAGAGAAGCGAGATGGAAAGGTGCACGGAGGAAATGTGTGCGTTGGTGTGCGCGTTAGGGTGAAAACCATTTGAGGAGAGGGAAGGCAGAAGAAGGAAACGTTTTTGTTAGTGAGAATTAGTTGGAACAAAACACGACATCAGCACAGATTTGAAGGGACCAGGGAAGGGAAGGTGGAGCCAAACAGGCCTAATAAAAGAAAAAGAAGAAGGTGGGGGGTGAGGGGGGACAAAACAAAACCAAAAAAAAAAAAAAAGTCAACTTGATGACACTCCAACGATATTCTGGCAGAATGGTGTCCAACTCTGGTCCCGCGGGCTGCATGTTTTCCTCCTCTAACAGACCCGATTCATCGAATCAGAACTTGCCGATCATTTGAATCAGGCCCGTTGGAGGAGGGGGGCCCTCGGGCACTGGTTTTGAACACCCCCAGACTGGAGCAACCTAATTTGTTCAATCACAAGCGTTTGCTCGGAACTTGACATCAACGTAAAATCAGTCTTACTGGTTTCGTGGCAGCAGCGAGTGACTCCATTTCTGCATGTGTCATCCAGATATTGCTGGTCGACTGCAATGAAGTCCAAATGAGCCCTCGCTCTCTTGACAGCGACTTCGCGTTTGAGGTAGTGTGCGGAAGTCTTACGGAGCGCGTGCTCGCCGGCGCAGACGGGCTGGTGAGGGAAACCATTTCCTGGATGGCCAGGCGGAGTTTGAGCCTGTGCAGCGGGTTGCTGATGCCAATCTCCCGCTGGATCTCCGTGTCCGATAGGTTGGCCATGATGGCGCCGCTCTTCACGTTGGCGCGGCACGCTGCAACGTACCATGCCGGCATTCCTACCCACAACTGCGTAAACGACACAAACGTTGGCTCGGCCATACAAACTATCGGGTGACAAGAAGCATACCTCAAGCCACGTGACAACCGTTGGACCATCCCATGAGGCAAAAGGCAAACCCTGACGACAAGCCTCCTCAAGCAGGTCATGCCTGGCAAGGGAATGCAACGTTAAAAGTGGAACATCGAAAAGTCCTCTGCCGATTTTAGAAGAGAACGTGATTTGGTGGTGGGAAGGGAGGAAAAAAAAACATCTCACTTCTTTTTGCTTCGACGGTCTTTTTCTACTGTCCCAGTACCGAGTTTAGCCAGTGCCAACGGGTCTGCTGGGCCCAAGTCGTCTGACGGTGTTGAGGCTGGATTGTTTGCAGATAGAATGTTCAATTGCCAAGACCAAAGCAAAAGAAACAAACGGGCGCAACGTTGTCCGCGAAGACACCCACCCAAAGAGGGGGACTCGCGTCCAGGCGCACCCATCCTCCCCTTTTCCTTTTTCCCAAAGAGACGGCCGATGGAGGACTTGATGCTTTTCTTTTTGCTGGCTTTGTGGAGGGAATCCTGGCTGGCGGTGATGGCCCCGTCGGCCGATAGACTTCAAGTATCGAAGAAAGACAGCGGTGAAGTCAGCGCAAGGCCTTCTGTACGCAAGGCAAGCGTGTCAAGGAGTCCGCATTTCTTACCTGCGAAATTCCCGGTGATCGTCGAGGCCCGCTCCCGGGTGAGTGTGCGTCATTCGCTCCAGTCGCAGCGCTCGAGGGACAGCGGGAGGGTGGGAATCGATCACGGCTAGCGCTCGGCATTCTTCGCCCTCTTTGCTGTTCTGCACGGGGGAAGAGTTCGTTGCATTGGGAACGTCGGTCCTCGCGACGACAGAGCCAGTTTTTTCTTTGTACCTGTCGCTCGTTCTCCCTGGCGGGAGAATGCGGCAGGCAGGGGGTGGAGCGGCCAGAGCTCGGCGGTGAGGGAGACGCCAGCGTGGAGGATGTGATGGAGGGCGTCATGTATCCCCGACCGACACTGTCCCGTCCTCCGAGTGAAGAGGGCGCGTCTAGGGCCACGCTGCTCACCCGACTCTCGATCTCCTCCGCCCTCAACTCGGTGCTCTCCTTCTCCTCCTGGATGAGCCTGAGAGGACCATCGCAAAGAGCAATGAGACGGCGTCTCCGGGATGCCGCCGGCATGTCACATCGGTCCCCGATCGGGGCTGTTCGAAGCCGCGTACTTGATCTCCTTGTTGATGGCCTCCAGTTGCTCCTGGAGCATAATGGCCAAAGTCTGGACATCTGTCTGCCCGCCGCTCGGAGATAGCAGCTCCGAGCCAAAGAGAGTCTCCCTGTCATCTTCGTCATCAGAGCCCACGCCCTCCACGCCCTCAAAGCCTGGACCCATCGCGGTGCCGGCGTCCCATTCGCCGTACTGCAAGGAGAGAAGCGGCGAAGTGAGGAGCGCAAAGAACCCATGTGTCAAGATGTCGTCATCTCAACGTGAGGCGACCACCTTGTTACAGTCGTCCCTAGCTTGCCCCCAGCGGCCGCAGTGAGTGCGCCTGACCACCGCCCCGCCGGAGGAGCTGCTGTAGCCGGCCGGCAGGGAGCCCCCGCCCTGGGGGTAGCGCAGCTCCGAGGCGCTCCCCGGAAGAGATCTTCGAAACAAGGTGGATGGAAGGGAGCTCACGCTGCCCGCCCTACAGTGAGACCCGGAATTCTCCTGTCATTTCATCGTACTCCTCGCTTCGAATGCGTCCAGCCAATACGTTAGCCGCTAGCGGCCGATTGTGGTCGAAATCAACGCCGCCACGCCCTTTTTCTTTTTCTCTCCGGGGATCGTGACGACGAACCTGGAATAAGATGAGCCAGGCCGGCCCCTCAGCTGGTCCAGTTCCAGTTGGATCCGCTCCAGCTCAGCAAGGAGCTGCTCCTGGAACACAGAGGAGAAAGTTGGAGACATCGTCTTGGAGATTCCCGCTTTTCTCAGCAAGAACGTTGAGCGTCCAGTTCAGATTTGCAAAACACCTGAAACATGACAGCTGAGTACCTTATTCGCCAGAAGGTCATCCTGGATTTTCTTCATATTGGCCAGTTCTTCTGAGAGAGCATTCTAGAAGGTAAGCGAAGGAAATACGTCCTCGGTACATACTTGTTCGTGCCGCCAAAGCGTTTGTTGGATTACCTTTTCTTCCAGCGCTGCCATCCTCTCTTTCAGATGCAGCTGCAGTCTCTCGTTGGACTCGGACAGAAGTTTGTCGACGGTATCTGAGAGCCGTTTGTTGTGTTCGTCATTCATTTTTTCCCTCTGCCTCGCCTGATTGGACCAAGCAGAAGCTGCGTGTGACTGGACAGCAAACCCGTTTTGATCGTCTGACAGTATCGATGCGGCAACACGATATATACTCTTTGTAGCTCTTGGTTCTTCTCTTCGAGGTGAGCTTCCATTTGCCGTAGTCGCTCCTCAAAGTTACCGTGGCGCTCCTCCGCCTTAAAAGAAGGCTTCAGTCAGAAAATCGCTTGTGCGTTTGATCTGCTCTCAAAGGGACTAAATTGTCCGCATTGAGGCGATAACCCCAGTGACTAGATTTTTTTTTTCTCCCCACTGCCAGAGTTTGATCACCCGACAAAAGCTATGAGTAAAGTCTAAGAGCGGTTCCAGCGTCAAGATGGCTCCTCTGTACCTTGTTGAGCGCAGCGACCCTCTGCGCGAGCTGCGCTTCGATCTCGGGCAGCGTCTCGGCTCTTTGCAGGGTTTGCTGGAGCTTCTGCTTGGCTTCATCCAGACGCTCCTGCAGTTGTCGGTTCTTCTCTTCACTTTGCCTATGGAGGGACTCCTTGCTGGCCAGCTCGTTTTCCAGCTTGTCCTTGATGTCGTGGAGGGAAGTGGCCTCCCTTTGGGCACTCAGGTACCTGCGCACCACCGCGACAGACACGAATGTAACCGCATCGTGTGGAGAGGCTCTATCTGGATCTTAGCAAAACACTTTGGACAATTCTGTGCTTCCAATTTTGTGGGGCTGCCCGTGAAAGCGAATGTCAATACCGGTTACCTGCGTTCCAGTGTGGTAATCCTTTCCTCCATGTCCTCCCTTTGGCAAAGGGCCTGAAAGAGGAAGAGATGTACGGCACACATGCTGGTATGTCGGGTTCTGGTGGCAGTGGACTGTTTTCCAAGTTTGTCTCGCGTCACAGAATTCCCCCCCCCCCCCCGGTGCTTTCAGGTCAAGCCATTAAACCTAAAATTTGACACACAATGAGAGGGTGTTGGCATGCTGTCACTCGTGATCCTGGGGGTATTCTGATCGAAGCATGTCGCAGATGCGTTAGCTCTTAAGGCAAATATTTGTAGCTGTGAGTAAAATGCACAGTATGTCTCCTTGCAAAGAGTGATGTAACCTCAAACATGAGCTTCTCAATGGCCTACCGTCTGCCCATCCTGTTAGGCTATACGCTGGGAGCCCCTGCAGTGAAAGGAGCTCAACACACCTCTTTGACTTCCCGTTGGAGCTTCTGATTGGCCTCCTCCGACTTGGTCACCTCCCTCCTGGCGCCCGCAAGCTGCTCCTCTATTTCCCCAACCTGGCGAGACGCCACAAATGGCCACGGGGCGATAACCGAGGTGAGTCTGCGATTCGTTCCAAATAACCGGCGACGCAGGCTTAACACGCCGACTTGAGCGGGTCGCACCACCAAGACGCTCATTCCGAGAGCGCGTCACTTGATAGCTTTGGCGAGACCTTTCACATCCACCACGTGCAAATTCAAGCCCCCGACCAAGACACCATTCCTCGGTGTGACCGAAAGGCTCCAACTAAGTGGTTTTGCAAGTCAAAACTGGCTTTTTGCGCCTCATCAAAACACACTGAATCGCAAAATTGAGACTCGCCGATTTGTACATTTTTTTTTCCAATAACGGTACGGCGGTCCCAAAAAGCTGGCTGCTTTTGACGCACGCGCGCTAATGTAGTGCAACGCGCTTCCGTCGCCTCGATGCATGTAGTAGGAGGTCGAGGCCAGCTCGGTGCTATTTACGCCACACCGGCTGGCTCGCAGCGAGCTTCGGCTGGCTCGCTAGCACGGCTAAGCATGTTGCGGAGTCGCTGCCAAGTCGGCACGGTAAGAGACTGTATGGGAAGACGGAGCGAACAGCGACGCGAACATGCGACCGGGACGTAAATTGTTTGACCGCGATCGAGTGCTTGGGTGATGGACTACACTTGTCACGGAAGTCAAAGTGGAGCGCATCCAACTTGAAATTCCGCTATGGCAAGCAAGAGAAGTGGCCTCGAAGCTTAAAAGGAGATGAAGATCGGAATTATAGCCATCTGCATCTGCTCACCTGCCGGCACATGAGGGCCAGCCTCTCTCTTAGCTGGGACAGTTCGGCTCTCTGACGCTCTATTTCGACCTCCCGCTGCCTCTCCAGCTCGCCGTCCTCTAGGCCCGACGCGGGTCCGTTGGGCAGTCGCTGAGGTGGCCAAAAACAAGAGTGAGGACGGTGCTGGGAATGCAATATTTGCTGAGAAGTAGAAGTCGCACTCATGGTACCCAGACTGTGCAACGACTTTTCTACTTGACTTTGGGTCACGGGTAACACGTGTACAGAGACAAAACAGAAAAACTGGAACCAACATCCATAAAACCCTCCCTTACATCTTTCCCGCCGTCCACCCCTTGTTGACGCCTTTTAATTTGGTCTCTTAAAGAGATTACCTAGAAAGGAGGACACAAAGCAGGCCAGCGGACAACTGTCAACGTTATATTGTCACAAGGAGTGAACATATCACGGAGGGAGGCAAATTGATGTGACTTTACCTCTTGAGAAGACGCTGCTAGTTGATCCTCCAACATGGACACCCTCTCGAGGGCCACTCGGAGACGCTCTCTAACCTGCAGGAGAGGACAGTGGTGGTGTCGGCTTCGGTCTTCATTTGGGCTCATTCGTTTGCTTTTGTCATGGATGAGAAGACAGGCGGGCAAAAAAGGAATTGTGGGACGGCGGACGCCCAAACTTTGGACCCCATCCAAATACCGAGGTGACCGACAAATCCTTGCATGTGTGACCGACCGCGAGCGTCTCTTCCACGTTTTGTGTTTTTCCAAATTTTGCTTCTGCTTTCTTTTTCAGTCAAAGTGCTGTAAGTCTCAATGTCAGAGCTTTGCTGATTTGAGGTACCTTCTCATCCAAAGCCTTGTGGTGCTCAAAGAGAGACTTGAGGGCCTTGAGGACTTCCACCTCACTGGAGACCCCCGCCGGCGACTGGGCTTGCCTCTTGACCACAGTCATCCTCAAACTGCGCTCGTGACGTGACACTAAGCATTCCAGGTGCTCCAGCAGCAACTGTCGGAGTGAGGAGAAGATGAGGGGAAAAAGCCAAACGGACGAAGGACGCAGCAGAAAAAGGACATGGAGCAACCAAGTCCATCGGTGTCCCGACCACAACAGGTGAGAAAGATGACACTGTGCTAAAACGCTGCCAAAAAAACAGCCGGGTTATTTATCAACCCGGTTCTTGGATTTGTCTTGAGTCCCCTTGTTGAGTTCATGCGCGCATCTAAAAAACTTCAAGCGTACATTGTGCGGTCGGCTCAAAGGAATAACCCAACGGGTGCTTCCAATTGACCCGAGTGTGCATCGGTGACCCAGTCATTGGTGTTCAAATGAAGGCAGACGGGGTTATTTTTGACCCAACCGTTTTGAGAGTGAAGGCCGAAGGGCTCCTTGACATCTTACACGCGTGTTGTTTCTCTCCGCCTTGAGCTCAGCAATCTCCTCCTCCCTCTCCAGAAGCTGCTCCCGGCAAACGTTGAGCTCTTTCTGGACCCCATCCAAATACCGAGGTGACCGACAAATCCTTGCATGTGTGACCGACCGCGAGCGTCTCTTCCACGTTTTGTGTTTTTCCAAATTTTGCTTCTGCTTTCTTTTTCAGTCAAAGTGCTGTAAGTCTCAATGTCAGAGCTTTGCTGATTTGAGGTACCTTCTCATCCAAAGCCTTGTGGTGCTCAAAGAGAGACTTGAGGGCCTTGAGGACTTCCACCTCACTGGAGACCCCCGCCGGCGACTGGGCTTGCCTCTTGACCACAGTCATCCTCAAACTGCGCTCGTGACGTGACACTAAGCATTCCAGGTGCTCCAGCAGCAACTGTCGGAGTGAGGAGAAGATGAGGGGAAAAAGCCAAACGGACGAAGGACGCAGCAGAAAAAGGACATGGAGCAACCAAGTCCATCGGTGTCCCGACCACAACAGGTGAGAAAGATGACACTGTGCTAAAACGCTGCCAAAAAAACAGCCGGGTTATTTATCAACCCGGTTCTTGGATTTGTCTTGAGTCCCCTTGTTGAGTTCATGCGCGCATCTAAAAAACTTCAAGCGTACATTGTGCGGTCGGCTCAAAGGAATAACCCAACGGGTGCTTCCAATTGACCCGAGTGTGCATCGGTGACCCAGTCATTGGTGTTCAAATGAAGGCAGACGGGGTTATTTTTGACCCAACCGTTTTGAGAGTGAAGGCCGAAGGGCTCCTTGACATCTTACACGCGTGTTGTTTCTCTCCGCCTTGAGCTCAGCAATCTCCTCCTCCCTCTCCAGAAGCTGCTCCCGGCAAACGTTGAGCTCTTTCGTCAACACGGCAAACTCCTGCAGATCACAAGAACAAACAAACCATCTCAACGGTGCGTCCTTTTGGAGCTTGCTTGTGTGTTTTGGGTGGGGTGAAAACAACGCAGGCCAAAGATAGAAAGAGAAATCCCATACAGTGTACGACATACGCAGCGACATGGGCTGCACAATAGGAACAAAGGCCAGCTGCGACCACAAGGGAGTCCGGGATGTACGACGACATCCTCATAGTCATGTAAATCGCTGACACACTTTTGCCACTGGCCTTGTGAACACATGGGAGAGCATTACATCACACAGTTACACAACGGCCCAACACCCATACAAACCCGACCAACGCCGTGTCGACGTGTCACTTGACAACGCCACCGAGGATGCATTTGCAGGACGCCGCGTCTGATCTCCCACAACAAGCCCGTAGCGCACGTGTGCGTCAGCAATGGAGTTTATTCACGAGTTGATTCACGAGTCTCGCTGCACGGTGAGGCCCAAACCAAAAAGCAATGCATTACGTGTGACATCTGATGTTTTTGTGCTTGCAAAGATGGACAGACGCGATGGCTCAATGAGAGAAGAGAAAGGAGCCAAAGAGAGGTGGCTGCAGATGGCGACACAGTGGGTCTCCGGGACCGATCGGATTGTTTCTGGATTGGATCACGCTGAGATTCTCAGATGGCGTTCCTGGTTCTTTTTTGTCTTTTTCTATTTCACCCCTTTTTTTTTCTTTTTCCAAATGCAAATTCAAACAATCAATCCGCTACTCCGTTTGTGTAAATCGCAAAAATGAGCAAGGGGGATTTGACTTCTCACTCACTCTCATTTACCGAACTGTTTGGCGAAAGTAAAGGCCAATGAACCATGAATTAATTAGAAAAAACGATATGTGTCCCCAACTACTAAAAATCGAGTTGTGAAGTGACGAATGGATTTGACTTGACAAAATTCGAGTGTGCCATTGACACAAGGCCGGTCATCAGGTCAATGCCAACATAATAAGCGCTCAGCTTATCTTGTTACTGTATAAATGAATCAACTGTAGATTTACAGGTACTGTAAATGTGTATAAAAATAAAAGAAAAGCCCACGGCCCACCCGTCTCTTCACCTTCCCCACGTCTTGTTTGTCAGTGTTACTAAATGTTTGCAAATGGCCTTCTACTACAGTGCGACGTGGATTTGGATGGCCGGCGCCCGGCCGTTTTGTAAAGTGTGGCTGGCGTGGCGCCGCACCTGCGGCAGGGCGATGGAGAGTTGCCTCTGAAGAGACTCCTTCTCATGGCTGAGCTCTCGCAGGCGCAGCTGCGCCGTGGCCAGACTCTCCTGCGTCTCCCTCAGGTTGTCCAGCAGCCTCTCCCTCTCCGTCAGCATGTTGACCATCAGAGACTCCAGGTTGCCCGTGCTGCCTCCTTCATCTCCGCCACCCCTCCCGGGATCCCGGCTAGCATAGCTGCCCATGCCACCTCCGATACCTCCGCCAAGTCCACTGCCGGATCCCGCCGGCGAGGACGAGCCCCCGCC
>NW_017805741.1:1439641-1448889 GCF_001891065.2 Hippocampus comes
CCCCACCAGAAAAAAAAAGTCTTGGCTTTTTACGAGATGACAATGAGCATACGAAGAGGGAAATGTAAAAGTTTACATTTCTGAAGAAATATAATCCCTTTGGTGACCATTGTTTTCCTGTTTTTCTTGCTTCAAATTCCCCTTTCAGGTCTCGGCATGCTCAGTGGTCCGAACGAGCCAGGAGGGCACGAGGCCGGCCGCTTCCTACATGGGGGCCATTCTGCGGGTGGTTGCGCCGGGCCGAGGGCGAGAGTCTGTGGAGAAATCTTGGACTTGCGCTCCTTGGCTGTGTCCGCAAGGGAGCACTTTTCACAGCACGCTGCGAAAGAAAGAACATATCAGTCATTTCTTCCACGAGGACCAACCTGCTGCAATGAGAAGATGCAAACTTTTTGTTTGTTGTGGGGGGGGGGGCGGTGCTGCGCTGATGAGCCTCTTCTCAACGGTGAGTCATATTTTTGGAAACATGTTCACTTTGTCGGGAGTTTATAACTATCACGCTGCTCATTTTTAGTCGCGCATTATTCATTTCTGTCATGTTGTGGACCCCAAAAAGCAGCGAGGCGGAAGATCCAGGCAGTGCTGAGCAAAAATGACTTGGAGGGGGACACTGTCAGAACTAAACCCCAAAACATAAAAGCCCGCTTGTTCTGTCCTCTTTTTCGGGGGGGGGGGGCTGCATACAACTCCATTTCAAGTTGTAGTTGTAAACGTTCGAGTTCGTGTCACCCGCAGTGAAATTGATGCTATAGTGGAGTGCGCCCGTACAGTGGGGCTGAGGAAACGGCGGGCTGCTGCTGCGCGGTTGCCAATCCTCCACAGCCAACGACACCCGCAACTCGATGAAACTTAAAAGAGCAAAAACTAGGACGGACAGCACCGTTGGTCCACTTCTAATGCCATGAAATGCCCCCACCCACTCACTCCACCCCCGCTCCTTCCACGCAAGAGTGAAGAAACGCATCATCGGAATCGATAAGTGACTGTCGGCAGCTGCGATGCGGAGATGAAAACAGCCGGAACCGAACCAAGCGCGCCTTTACTTTTTCTTTTTTTTTTCTGTTTCTCGTCCACACATTTTCCGCGAGAATCCACGATTGCGCGCGTGCACTCATGGAGAGAATGACGAGATGACGATGGAGAAAGCTGCCCTCGACGACATTCTTACAGTAAAACGTCCAGCGCGGGCGTGTGTGTCGGGGGGGGGGGGGCATCGCGATAAAAAAAAAATAAAAAAGGCAAACCCATACACGCGATACATGGCGTGCATCCTGCGCAGCGCACGTCACGAGTTGGACGGAAAAAATGCAGACCCCAGATGCATTCAATTTAATTTTATGAAAGGCCCCGATTTCCTTTGGCTGTCTCGCGAATCCGAAACAGGACCGCCAAGCCTCGAACGCCGCAAGCGCTGGCAACTATGCCGAGTGCAATTGCTCGAGATTAGGCGGTTATCGTCGAAGTCGCCGAAGGCTGCAGCCGACACACCGTGAAGAAAGCGTGTACGCAGCACAGCACACCTGTCAGTGGTTTGGTCGCAGCACACCCAAACACGCACGCTCGCTCGCTAAAGTCTTGCTGCCTTTGCTTTTTTTTTTTTTTTTTTTTTTTTTTTTTAAGTGTGTGCGTGCAACCTTTGTTTTGTCTCCCGCTGCAAAGTTGCATCCTTACCATAGCAGTCGTGGATATGTTTGCCGTAAAATAGTCCTCGAGTCCATTTCTGCGTGGGTCGGCTCCCCTCATCCGGATCCGAGAAAAGCCCCACTCTTCCGTGTGTGTGTGTGTGTGTGTGTGTGTGTGTGTGTGTGTGTGAGAGAGAGAACACCCCCCTCCATACACACACGTAAACGACGGCAAGGAAGAGGAGCGGGGAGGGAGGGAGAGTGACGTTACGGCACCTTAGCACAGCCCCCCCCCCTCTAGTGGAATTGGAAGGTAATGGTTCTTAAAGAAACATTGTCTCAACATTCTCCGCATCTCTGATTTACGCGCGTGCACGCCGGTGCTGAAGCGGCAAAGCGAGTGACAGACATTTTATTTGCAAGACATGCGAGAATGCATTCCAGTGAGGTGCCTTGTGCACACCACCATTACAACACAGGGAGGGGGGGGGGCTTGTAAAATGTGAATAACAAACCGCTGCAGGCCCAATTCGATATGAGAAGCGGAATATTCACTCTTAACTTGTCAAGAAGTTTGAATGGTGTTCTTGCATCGTCATTTTTGTTTCATTGTCACATTGCAGTGGGTCCTCGGTCCAGAAAGAAAAATGACGCATCCCATCTAATAATAACCGGCACCCATCATTTTTATGTGAGACGTGACGTGTGCGGCTCCGGGAAACAGAAGCGGTGTCGTCTTTAAGAGAGCAAGCCTGGGAAGGGATGATGTAATGTGCTCACAGACAATGATGTCATCGCCGAAGACTCGGCAAGGATTTAAAGTGACAAAGGTGTTTTTCTTTCTGCTTTTTCTTCTCAGCGGCACACGGTCAGGTTTTTTCAGGGAGCAACAGCTGCACTCGGGGAGCCTTTTCAGAGAAAAAACAAAACAAAACAAGACTTATAATAAGCTGGAGGTGGGGCTTGATCCACAAGGAAGTTTCCAACAATGACATCCATCCGGTGACTGGATGTGGATGTTGGAAGTGTGACAAGAACAATTTGCATCAGTGACTCTGAGAACAAAATCCACGCCACCTTGACCTCAAGTCAGGTGAGTGTGGCGTCGCTGAAACCAATGGAAACCTCAACATTTGGGATGGGGACCCTCATCTTTCTTCAATTTGCCATGGACAAATCTGACGACTCTTTTTACAAACCAGTGCTGAAAATGCTGACTTTGGGCCTTTTGCAAAGAGGCCCTCCGACGGACGGGCTTCACATGGTGGCTGGAGTCGGATGGACACTTGTCTTCCCCCAAACTTCTTCCCACAGACTCGTTGGTCCCACCATTCTTGTCATCGCTGCCACCTGGCCAGGGCTGACCGTGAGCCGTGCCCCGACCCGCCCCGGGCCCTTCTGTGTCTTGACTGTGCAACGCGAGCGCATCCGCCAGATACGCTGGACTGGTGAAATGGCACGAAAAGAACAAGCGATGGATGGATCCATCCAGAGTAAGTCTTCAATTCTTTTCCGATACTGTATGAGCAGTCAGAGAGTAACTTTTAGGGCGCCAGACGGGCCGCCGTACGCCTTCCCGCACGCCCGAGCTGAGCCTCGCGCCACTCAAGGGTCATGCAGAGGTCAGGTGTTCCCCAACCTGTTGCGGCACGTGCAACGGCGCTCAGATCAGTGAAAGTCAAGACAGGAATCCTTTCACGACTGACAAATTCACTTGTTTTTCCGTGGAAACTATTTGCTGAAAAACACTTTGTGAAACTTTGAACCACGGTCTCTCCTGTTTGCATTTGAATTTGAATGTCCCTTTTGCCCAGGTCAGTTCTTTTGAGCCAGCAGTCTGGAACCAAAGATCAGATTGGGCAGCCCGAAGAAGTCAAGTCGATTTGACGGGACATTCTTCGAAAATGGCGGTGGGTCATTTTTATTTTAGTTTTTTCAGCTTGTCGGATCCAAACGTTGACCCAAAAGGCTGGCTCGGATGCACCGGGTAGAGAAGAAGCCCGCCGTTGGCTGGATTCCTTCTGGACCCAGTGCCGGCCACTGAAGCCGGCGCCGGGTCCAGAATCCCCTGAAAGACAATGACGCATCCAGCCAAAGAAGTGAAGTGATCTTGTCCTCACCTCGTACGGGGACCGCGTCCGCCCGAGGTCCCGGCTCCCGCACTCGACGCTTTCCGCGAGCTCCTGGGGTCAAGGAGGGCGGACTGGCGTTTGGGTTTCAAAACAGGGTATTCAACTCGGAGTTAGGGTTTCAAAGTAGGACTTGTAAACTAAGGTTTGGGTTTCAACGTAGGGTTTTCACCTAGGTTGAAGGTTTCAAAGCAGGGTTTTGAATTAGCATTTTAAAAAGGCAACCATGTATCATAAGGCATTTTTTTCTCAGATGACCATGTATAGTAAGGTGTTTGTAAAAAGACCACCACGAATAGGACCACCAACACATTTTGGGAAGCGATATACCCATTTATTATGATGTTGACTGTGACTTTACTCTGGACTGGAAAAATATACTGTTTGGCTTCTTAAGTAACGATTAAAAAAACCAGTCTTAATTATCACCCCACTACTGCCCAAAGACAGCTGCGATAGGCTCCAGCACCCCCCGCCACCCGTGTGAGGACAAACTGGATCGGAAAATGAATGGATGAACTCGGTACTTTAAATTGGCAACCTGCGTTTTAGTGCTGATATTGGACGGTAGCATTTCTCATACTAAACACGTGAGGGCAAAAACGTGGCGCCTGAAGACAATGAAGATGGAACGAGAGCCGAGTTTGTCGTATTTTGTGCCATTTGATCACTTGGATTTTTTTTTTTTTTTTTTTTTTAAGCTGAAAGTCGAGCAATTTCCGCGGTAAGCCAAAGCAGTAACCCTGGCGGGTCAACGGGTGGCGCTCGTGTGCAAAACACCGTTGAACAAGCAGCGGTAGAAGAAGGTTGGCTCGGATTGGCCAACGTGACGTCAGGCTAGCAAATGAATTGGAGTCAGGTGTGCGGGAGGGAATTTAATCGAGCGCGGTGCACAGCTGCGGCAAGATGGCGACCGACCACGCGGGTTTATATTCGGTGAGTGAGCACACGAGCAAATGTTTGTCGCTTGTCGTCCTTTCTCACGATATCCTTTTGCTTGTTGCCCGATTTGCAGCGTTGGAGGTTGGAGGGCAGGACGTCACAATCCATTCGCCTTTCCTTTGATTTAGTACATTGTGCTCTTCGTTTCTTTTGCCACGTTTTCAACTTTTTTTTGTTTGTTTTAAAGCTGGCCAGCTCTTTTACTCTTTTTGTTTGTTTGTTTTGTTTTAAATTGTTGCAACCGATGTCTTTGTGCTTGGGAATTGAACAATGAAAGGTTTTGGTTTGTTTGTTTGACCAAATGTTTGAACATGGCATTTCCTGTCAGGTGGTCTGTTTTTATGAAGTTTACTGTCTTGGTCAAAAATGTTTTTTTTTTTTTTTTTTCCCCCCTCACCCAATATGAGGAAGCCCAATTGCATGTCTAACCCCCCACCTTCCCTTTGCAGGTTATTCACCAATGTCCTTCGCTGTTCTACAAACGTGAATATTATTGTGGAAGCCTGAATCGTTTCACGAATGCACATTTTCAGCCCTTTCTGCTCCAAACACAGCCCAAAGTACATCTTTATTCGTCCACTTGCGTGCTGCGAGAGGCAACAAGATCCATGAGGAGAGTGTAAGAAAACCAACGGCTTGAGTCGTGAAAAAATGCAGAACACGAGTTTTTCATTTTTATTTTTTTGCAGTGTGAAGTCGCTATTTGGGACAGGATGCGCCAGCGAATTAGAGCAGCATGAAGACGAGAACCGGACAAAAGCAGTCTGCGTGGTTTGGAGGGTGGAAGAGGAGCCCGATGAATTGGAAGAGCGTGCGGAGGTGACAAAACGCATGGCAATTGAATTAAGGAGGGGCACCTGCAAAAATGTTTGACTTTTTGGGTTGCAGAGCTCACATGGAGCTGAATGGGATGAGAACAAGGAGCGGTTCCACAAACGAAGCAAGCGGCGCACCGATGAGGATCATCCGTCCACGGGCTGCCTGAAAATGCCCAACAGGAGGGGCCAGAGTATCGAGTTTTGCGTTGCGCCTCGTGGTCGGGGGGGTTGTCAATATCTGATGGGAACGGTGGCAGTGGCGGGCGGTGCGTTTGGAGCCGGCGGGGGAACCCGTGTCTTTGTGGGCACTCGGGTGCTCTTTGGCAAGGCGTGTTGGAGATGGTCAGCTAGTTGTTTGGCTTGTCTGGATCCAGAGCAACTTTGTGGCGTTTGTCAGTTGGGAAGCTGCTTTGTAGGCGACAGTGTAGGCAGGGTTGGAGGAAGGGCTCTCTCACACCATCAAGGAAAAACATTTTGTCTGTGTTTCAGGGTCGCGCAGGCACCGGACCGCATGAGGGGGGTCGCAAGAGGATCTCGGACCAGGGTAATGAGTACATCACAAATTAGCTGACGGGCACACCACTAACACGAGTTTTCTTTTTCCAGTTGTGCGCGGTGGACAAAGCGTCAAACTGTCAAGTATGCGAAGCCAACAAACGTAGTTTGCTGAATTGAGGTTTTTTTTTTTCTTTTCTAAAGTGAAACAGCAGAGCCATCGAACTCGCTGCCTTCCTGTCCAGTTGAATCCTGGGTAACCACCTGAAATTCTTCGGGCGGTTTTGTCAGCATCGCACGCCCCCTTTTTTGACCCCAAATTTTTTTTTGTCTCAAATGGTGCAGGCCGAGATGGTCGGCGTGGTGCCGCCGCTGCGGCGGGATGTGCCCATCGGCGACAACCTACGACACGGCATTTCGGTGGTTTTATCCACGGCCGTCGAGTGGGTGGTCATCTAAGTGCTGTACCTGAGACGGACGAACGGCCCAAGGTCCCGACGAAGAGGCTGATGGGGCGCTTCCGGCTCTCAACTCAGATTCCCACTGACGCAGCAGTCTCACACGCGCCCGATGGGCCGCCGGTGAGCCTGCGGTTGACTTCAACCACGACGAGTCATGTGATTGTCTTTTTTTGTTGTTGTTCTGTCACTCCTAATTTGCCGACATTCTTACGCTGCAAGTCACAAAGGGAGAAAACGCCCGTCTTGACTTGCAGCGTAAGAATCACCCAAGTGATAAATGCACAACTGATGGGACTCTTGGACAACATTTGTGTTTTTGTGTATCGAGGTAAGATCTGGCCAACCCGAAGCTCGGCTCGGGGCCCAAAATGTATTGACATTTTGCGCACGTGTTTCGCACCAAATTGCAGACAACGAAAATTGAACCTTTGATGTTAAATTTGGTTGAAACAAAACGATAGAAATAATTTCATCAATCTTGACCGATTTGATTTGGATTATTCTATTTAAAGCCGAGTGGGCTGCAGGATTTCTCTGCGTAATTAAGCAAATGCGCATCAAGGTCTCTCTTTGTCTGGCCTCTTATTCTGTGCTTCAGCGTTATTTCGTTGTGCAAATGCATTTATCACGTTCATTTAAATAGGTAGATTATTTTAACCTTAAGAAATCTTGCGTTTTTTCTGCCCAAAAATACAAATAAAATCAAGTTTATTGGCCGGGTTGGGCTTCAATAGCCTTGGGTCTGCGCGATTTTTTTTTTTTTTCCCCCCTTCGGACAGATCTTACCTCTACTTGTGTATGCAATTCATTTTTCTTTTCCGCAAGCTAAGCTTTGTGTTTGGCTTTTTTTTTTTTCCCCCTCCCTTTTGGAAGCCAGTGTGACGTCTCGACCCCTGTGCTCTTCCCGGCCAGCTCCGTCCAGAGCGGGGTCTGGAGAAATCAATTCCACGTGTACAAGAACAAAAGTTTTCATCTCTTTGAGTGTCCGTGCTCCGTTTCCCGCTCTCTGTTGCTTCTCTGAGCCGTCGTTTGTGTTCTTTTGCTCCAGTAATGTTTGCATTGTCCCAGTCCGTGATCTGATTCTCCCATCGGCAGCGGTCCGATGTGGGTTTTGGTGATCCTTTTTGAGCTTTTCCCGTTTGGCCCTTTTCTCTTGTGGACACTTTGCAGGCGGGATGGGCGTCGCCGACCAATCGGCGCGCACGCTTCTTTTGTTGCATTTCTATACTTGCAAGGGCAAAGAGGAGCCCTTTGGCACGCCAAAGACGTGGAACAGGGGTGAGTGAGAGAAGAAAACCCAAGCGGCAGTCTCCAAAATAACGGGCCGGGTTCTCACGTGTTGGTCTTGCATCCTGAAAGAGGAGCCGGAGGTTGAAAGGTGGCAAAATGCGCGGCTAATTCAGATCAACAAGTGACGGCAGTCTAACAATGTTCATCTTTGCAGGGCTCAGACATGGATGTGATGAGGAGGGAGGGGCCGCTCGTTCTCGTCAGAGGGGCGGACAGCGGTGTAGCGATTGAGGCGAGTGCAACTTGAGTCTGCATTAAAAAAAAAAAATGACAAGTCGTGTTCAGAGGACTCTGTTTTTCCCAGACCAGAGATGTGGAGGCCAAGGCGCCGGGAGAGCAAAGTGGCAAACCTGCAAGGGGAGAGTATGTCGTGGCTGTTCCGTTCGGGGTGTTTGTCGCCGCCGCTCTCGCTCGCTAACTCACTGGGTGTGCACTGACTAACGCCGAATGCATGATGGGCATTTTGGACCGAGGCCATCATTTTCAGCTCCTCATCGACGCGCCAACCCCGCCGCCCTCGATTCTCCAGCACGCCTCGGCAGATGACAACTGGCCCACAAATAAATTTCGGGTGGATTTTTAGAAGCCTCTGAAGAGTCGGCGACGGGAATGAATTGCGGCAGCCTTCTCGAGGCAATGATGTTTCGATGGTGTACTGTGAAGTATTGTCAGATATTTTTTTTGCAGTTTATTTTGGAGGGGGCTGCGGGGGAACCTGTAAGCCATTTCTCTTGATGTTTTTGTCCTTGAATAAATGTGAAGTGACTTCGAGTGGTCGACCTTAAGCATTGGGGCGGAATTACATGTACACATGCGGGTTTTTGTTTTGTGTTTTGGCAGTGCGAAATGGCAATACAGCAGAGAAGCAGAGCAGGATGAAGACTCGACCTGGACTAAAGCGGTCTGGGGGGTTTGTAAGGCGGAAGAGGATCCCGACGAATCGGAAGAGCGTGCAGAGGTAACAAAACGCATGGCAATTTCATCGACGAGGGGCACCCGCAAAAATGTTTTTGTTTTCGGGATTTCAGGCCTCCGATGGAGCCGACTGGGGTGAGAACAAGGAGCAGTTCCACAAACGAAGCGAGCGGCGCACCGATGAGGATCATCTGTCCACGGGCTGCCAGAAAATGCTGAACCGGCAGGGCCAGAGTATTGAGCTATGCGTTGTGCCTCGGTTGAGCGTCGTCACTGTGGGTTGTTCTGATGGGAACGGTGGCAGTCGCGGGCGGTGCGTTTGGAGCCGGCGGTGGAACCCGTGTCTTTGTGCGCACTCGAGTGCTCTGGGCAAGGCGTGTTGGAGATGGTCAGCTAGTTGTTTGGCTTGTCTGGATCCAGAGCAACTTTGTGGTGTTTGTCAGTTGGGAAGCTGCTTTGTGGGCGACAGTGTAGGTAGGCTTGTTTTGATGGATGAAAGAAGGGTAGAAATGCCATGAAACACACGGCGAATAAATCCATGAGTGGTGTCAGTCTAACAATGTCTCCCCCCCCCCC
>NW_017805741.1:1459734-1473021 GCF_001891065.2 Hippocampus comes
GCCTGCGTGGGTTTTCTCCGGGTACTCCGGTTTCCTCCCACATTCCAAAAACATGCATGATGGAACACTCTAAATTGTCCCTAGGTGTGAGCGTGAGTCTCTCTGTGTGCCCTGCGATTGGCTGACAACCGGCTCAGGGTGTCCCCGCCTACTGCCCGAAGATGGCTGGAATAGGCTCCAGCACCCCCCGTGACCATTGTAAGGATAAGCGGATCGGAAAATGAAGAAATGAATTCCATTCCATGGCTTGTAAAAAAAGTGCCTTTGCACTTATAAAATGTACAGTACTCTGCTAATTATAACCTCACTTTTTTTTGTGCGAGAATAAGATCTTGTCCCCCCCCCTCTCTCTCTCTCTCTTACACTGTATTATAATGTTGCTGTGAGACGTTAGCAAGATGTCTGTAGTTGTTGGGGGGAGGGGCTGTTGCACGAGGCATATGATAACTGTCTGTTCATGTGTGCGCATATGACTCGGCTTAAGGATTTCTCGGCAAACACCTCCTAGAATAAGCCATCCGATTTTATTTGAACTGTCTCTGTGCATGCCAATTTTGGTTAAATTGTCGGTGTCATTGTCAAACAGCTTGTCCTGTCTGGTCTATGTAAGGGTTTTCTTTTTTTTTCTGGACAAAATGGTTTCAATTTTCAATTTGATGGGAATTTTACATCACGCGCTTGCTCAAATATGTGGGGAAATGCATGCTCAATTAATATTTGAACGTTCCGTGCAGACCGAGGCATGCTCTTACCTGAACTTGCACCGGTTGATGTCATGTTGTTGGTTAGACCAGTGATTCTCAGCTGGTGGGTCCCGAAAAGTGAATCGCCGAGCTATGTTGGATGGTCACAGAGAGGTCGTTAAAACTTCTAGCGGCGTCCTTAGTTTAACAAGACAAACTACTGATGTTGTAATTTCCCAAAAAGAAGAGATCAATGTCAAGGAGTTCATTTTTGTAAATACTGCTGTCATGCTAATCCCCAGCTTCTTAACAAGGTGCTCTGGAAGGCACTTTTAACCTGTACGTAACCTCGAAGCTGTGAGACAAACCACTTGGTCACTGTGCTGCCCCAATTAACAATGAATTCCACACAATTTATGCCAATTTTTAAAGATGAATTACCGGTAATCAATTCACTGTGCCAACCATTGACTACCCGACAGCAATAGTAAAAAAGAAAGGCTGTCAAAACAATTTCTATTCATATGATGTTCAAATATGATGCTAATTTGCAGTCTGTACAAGTTGGTGATGGCGCTTTACGATACTCTGCCAAAATAGAAGCCTTTGTTTCAAAAAGCTTGGTGACCCCTGAGGTATCGGAGTGACCAAAGTGATTTTCGTGATTTGATTTTTAGTGAGGGCAGCACGGTGGTCGACTGGTTAGCGCGTCAGCCTCACAGTGCAGAGGTGCAGGGTTCAATTCCGGCTCCTGCCTTCCATCTTGCCGCACCTGTGCACCGCGCTCCATTTCTTCCCGCCTGCACACCTGACTCCAATTCATTGGTCACGTCGGCCAATCCGAGCCAACCTTCTTCTTCTACCGCTGCTTGTTCGACGGTGTTTTGCACACGAGCGCCACCCGTTGACCCGCCAGGGTGACTGCTTTGGCTTACCCCGGAAATTGCTCGACTTTCGGCCGCAAAGTGATTAACGTGGCGTAAAATACGACTTCTTTCTCACCTTCGACAGCCTCCGCTCATCCCGTCCGCCCGCTGCGCCGCACCGCCCTTCCGCAAGATCATGGAAAACTCCAACAACGTGACTTTCTCTCGTGATGGGTCCATGGGGCGGCATGAAGCGTGTTGACCCAATGATGCACTGCGTGGCTCCTGATTCCTGCTGGACTTTCAACGTCCCTGCAGACAACCCACTTGACAGACTGAACTGACTGATTTGATGACAGTTTCTCCAACATAATTGACATCAATGACTCTTCAAAAATCTTTATTCAGAAAAATACGTTGCTACACTGTTTGGAATTTGAGTCTGTTGCTTTCCTTGCAGGCTATTTCCCCTACTGTGGAGAACACACGCTCACATGGTACTGATGATGCCGGCGTACAGAGGAACTCCTTTGCGAGGTGGGAGAGGTTTGGAAAAGTAGTGTGTTGGTTCCTCCAATAATATTCCCCTCTGCCAGGTACCGCTGGACCTCAGATCTGGCATCTGCTGTTGCGCTTCATCCCAGTCTCCCCATCTCATCATCCAAATGCTGCCGCAGGTCATCTAAAAAATAAAAACCCATGTGTGCCTGTCGCATCTCCGGTTGAATCAAAGGGGGGGGGGGGGTCTCTCACTGATGGTCCGCAACATTTGAATAAGCAGACACTGTGTGAACACGCCCTAAGAGCTACAAGACAAACTAAACATGAAATACGATTACTAGCTCCGACGGTATGTTTTGCACATCTTTTCAACCTTGCTCTTTGCCTTTGTGCATCCCATGAAATAACACGAACCATTGAGAAAATACAGAATGATCGCAAACAATACTAAACCTTCTGCTCTTGCATTGCTAAGGATTTCTCAAGGTGCATTCGCACCCTCTGGTGGATGAAAACCAAGCAACTTTACAAAGAAGCAAATCACAAAACAAAGTGAAATAAAGCGAAATTCATTCCACAATCAAACATTACATGCGAACCTCGTTCCCAGCTCAACCAGGCGCAAAGGAATCGTTCACTGTTTTACGGTACTTACCGCTTTCAGTTTTGTCCGTTTTTACCCTCGAGCACCTTTCTTCTCTGTCCATCGGAATTGTGCGACAATTATTTTCCTCCACCCTTCAAAATAAAAGTGATAGTGGCAAGTCAAAACATGAACCAAAACCAAAAATTATGACACGATTATTTCTAATATCAAATATGAACATTAAACGTAATTTGCAACCCTGCACTTGTGTAAATCCGAAGTTATTGGCGGAGCTTTACAAAGACGAGCGATCAGGGTCATACGAGGCATTTGCAGTCCATCATACGCAACTCAACCTAAGTGGTCATTTTTCCCCCCTCAGTTGGCTGAACCACTGCACAGTACTGGACTGTCGTCGTTTTTACGAGGGTCTCGATCTCGACTTACGTCGCGAGGTTCCAAACGGCGCACAATGAAGTGACATTGCCTCGATGGTCACGTGGGACCAGGAAGTGCAGTGACCGTCGTATTAACTGTTTTCATTTCATTGTTTCACATCTCCGATGCACCCTTATTCTAAATATCCACCGGAATTATGATTTCAATACTCGCTTCGGCATACGTATTTTGATTTGGGTTACGTGGCCAACCCAGGAAGGGCATTCCATCGTCACGTCACCCGAGGACCCATCGAATGAAAAGTCATGTAGTAAATACATGCGGCCACAAGAGAGCAGCATCATGTCATGTAGCTCAAGAATTTCTTTTTTTCTCGCGCGTACAAAGAACCAAATAAATACACGTTGAACCAATTACATAATGACATTGACACAAGTGAGTGAATTTCAGTCCTCCATCATCCTGGTTCATGGAGGGTTATCATGAAATGGAACATTGTTGGGTTTTTTTTTAGGTTGCTTTCCAGGGGTTCGGCATGAATGGTGTGATTAGAAACACAAGAAATATGTTCTACTTCCTCTCCTCATAAATTCTCCCAACCTTATTCAGCATTGAAACAAAGCCAAGATGGTCGCAGAGCTCTTAAATATCACACGGCATGTGAGAATAAACGGCAATCAAACCTGTGAAAACAAGGCCCAAAACGTAGACTACTGTTTACATTATTGTTCGTGTGGGCAAATTTCGCTGCTGCACTTGGTTACAAACGAACCGCGGCTGCCTCTTCCATTTGCCCTGAGTAAAAGTCATTGTGACAACATTTCTAGTTGTCCTCGGATTCCGCATCCTTGTCAGACGATGCCAGGCATTTGTCAAGCTCGGCAATTTCTTGCGCAGCCTCAATAAGGCCAATAAGACTTGGGTCAAACCGACCCCAGAGTAGCGGGTCGCTCTATTTTATGCATTCATTTTTTTTTTTTTTCACCAAGAGCGGGTTATTTTTGAGCCGGCAGTTTTAAGAGTGTATATTTGGTTACACGGGATGATGCCCTCCCTGACACAAGCCACACATTTGACACTCACATTTTCTACACGCTTAACACTGCCGGGTCAAAATTTAGGTTTACATGACAGAAGACCAATTCACAGCTTGGGTCAACCGAACCCCATTTTCTGGGTCATTTTGTATGTGCACAAGCCATTTTTATTTACTTATTTATTTTTTTGGTGTTGGACAAACCAATTCAGAAAGTGATGTCAAATTGACCCAAGCGGCTCAAACGGATGAACGATTCTGAGAGTCCAGAGCCTCGCAAGACTTTGCTCGAGCGCCACCCCAGCCTTCCCTCAGCCCGCCCTCCCCCCCACTTTTTTTGGGGGGAGGGGGGCACCTTTCTTGTGCTCTCAGTCTGACTTGAAAGTGCTTTCGGGTGACGGCAGCCTTCTCGCTTCTCGCTTACAGCGCGGGGTGTGGGTGACTCGAGTGCCACGAGAGCTTCGAATAACAGCGTGCGAGGGGACAAATAAAGGGGAATACGCGACCCACCCGCGACAAGTCTTCCGGCAGCGAAGAGAAGACACGGGAATTAAAGCATGGCTAAGCCGGTCCCCGCAGGTACGCCGATGCGCAAGAGATTTGGTTGCATGTCGGGGAAGTTGGAAACTTCAAATATTGCTGGAAATACGGTTGGATATTGCTGTCATTTTTGTGTATTTATACATTTTTGGGAAATCGGGACAATCATGACATGAACTTCTCATAACCGAGCTGCTATGATAGAAGGAATGAGCGTTTCCTAAACTTGGGCTTAGGTTTTTTTTAAACTGGCTGTCCATCTACTTGAAAATCGATCTGGAACGAGAGGATTTTATTTTGTGCAACCACCTGACAAAATAAAATTGAGTAAAAGCAACACAGCAGGGGTTTTTTTTCAGCTGTTCATGCTATGGAAGCCATAGTTGATCATGTGACCCGTCACAATGACATCATTGGGGTCATTTTGTGCTGTTTCGTAAAGATGATCAAGAACAACTGGAAGTGAATCCAAATGGAAATGTGATTGATTTTTTTTTTTTGTCTCTGATATCGTGACCGAATGGGGTACACAATCGGTGATGCAACAAGGCTTCCTCGGAAAAGTGCCAGTCAGCTGTTGTCACAGTGGCCACCGGACCGGCACTTTGACCCAAAGAGGTTCGAAGTCATTAAATATGAGAAATGGTCACGTGGGATGACTCCAGCTTGACATGCCAAGGTTGCGTTCAAAACTGTTGAGCCCCCCTCCAGCATCCCACATCTAATCCTTCTAACATGCGCTCTACTATGAACACAAGACATTATCACCCACGTACCGACTTTTCGGTCATGTCCATTATAATCGCGTCTGAAATCTAACCGCATGCTTCCGTACCATATGAGGCCAAACGAGTTTTGAATGTAGCCGATTGGACATCTGCACCGCCTGCCGTAACTGAGCCAAGTTCAACTGCCAAGCTGACAAAGGATCAGCCGCCAATCTTTGATTCCCGCGTGACACCACTGGATGTTTGACACGTGCGCTAAATGTGATACTGAACCAAAAGATTAGCTCATTAGCATGAGAATGCCATCATGTTTTTTTTTTTTTTAAATCATCCATCACGCTTCCTCCCTTTTACAGCCAGCTCCGACCCTCAAGGCGCAGCCAAAAGTAATCCCCAGTAAGGCGTGACCTTTTTGTCTTTTTTTTCCCCCTCACCATCACCTTTAGTTGAGAGAATTTCACACGCGCAGAGTATTTAGCAACTGTAACACTTGCGCACTCACGGCGGAGCTCAATCGGGATGTAAAAAGGCATTCTCGGCTCCAAAGGTTCTCAGCGAGCCTTGGATTCATCTCCCTTTCAATAATTGGTCCACTTTGGGGTCATCAATGCATACGTTTGACGTGCGCAAGACATCAAAGCGCGCAGAGGGCGGTTCCACTTTACCAAGTAGAACATACAGGAGCATCGAAATGCTTTCCCCGCTTGCCTGACTGAGCCCGGCGGTGGACGTCAATCTATATTTAGATGATTAAGAAGATCATTTTAAGCGAAATTCATTTTCTCACATTAAGCCCCACAATGTCAAATTACATTAGCGCCTTCGTTTGTTTAGTCCGCAAAGGGTCGCCCGCAGCTGAGCTTTAAATTGGCCGTACTTCAACGCGAGGCACAAATAGAAAGGCAATTAACTCCTATTTAATCATTTCCGCGAACTATCGGCATGTCCCGTTGCACTCAACTGGCCGCGATTACGCTGCAAGTAACGTCGGTTCCGACGCCCGTTAACACCACTTCTATTTTTGCAGATTTGTGCGAATGGTTTTTGGAACAGGAGAATTGCGTAGTTTGAACAAGTGGATGGTGGTTCAGATTTTGATTTCAGAGTGGGGGATTAACAACCCTGCCGCAAAAATGATGAGACTGAAAAACGTTCATTGTTGTTAATTCTTACACGAAGGCCACGGCGTCAGTTGATACCCCGAAGGAGAACATTTTTCCATCCGCGTGACAAGCAGCTGTTTCACCTCAAATAAACATCACGGTCGCCAATGGGAATAGTTGGAATAGACTGATGTCCATTTGCAACCGCAAAGGCTTCAATTGATGCATGAGGTCAAATGTGTGCGGCTATTTAAGTAAAGGCCCCCCCACCTGTCCCCCAAAAAAGTAAGACATGCAGCTCATCTTCAGGAAAGTCATGAGACACCGTTGCTGGCCTTTACGAGCTCCTGCCCCCGACCCCTGGGAGGGAAGTTTGCTATTTCATAGGTTTCCATTTGCAGCTTACTTCAGCTTCGACAGTCAGTCGCGCCCAACGCGGTGAAATGGACTGTAATGCCTTTCATGAATAGCGCCCAAATCCCCAAGTCACGGGACTGCAGCTCACGACGAGCCGTTATATGGTCTCGTGTCACAGGTTAAGGCAATAAAAAAGGTGCACATTTTCTCGAATGTCCGCTGGATTTACGAGCAGATACGATGTCGGAGTTCACTCGAGCGTCGTGTTATTCAAGACAAGAGATGAACATGTGTCACCTTGCGAAAGCGACGTATCCCATCTAGGATCGGATGAGGTCTTCTGGATCGAGCGCAGCAAAACGCCACCAGATCTGCGTTAGCATAAGCAATTACAATATTTGACATTTCAAAAAGTGCGCTTCCTCCGTGGTTGACTTGAATTTTCTAACTTGTGATTTTGCGAACACTCGGGTTCAGTCTTCGAGATTTGTTGTTTTGTTTTTCTCTTGCCATGTGCAGAGGCGTTTTATTTTTTTGTTACTGATTCTTTTTACAGTCCCCACACCGTGCCCCCCCACCCCTTTTTAACCACATGAGAGCATAGTTTGGGAGTTGCTTTTTAAGAATTTAGGGTGCCCTCCAGCAACCTGTCAGATTCCCGTGCCTGTCTCCCCATATTCAATCTCACTGGCTACGTTACTTGCAGTCAATAAGCCTTTCAAAACCGGAATATTGACATGAATCAATGGAGCGCGTTTTATTGACGTTCAAAACTAAGAAGCGGAATTGACATCTAATTGCGTTTTGACGTCGTCCATATGGTGCCTTTAGGTCTGGATATCACAATTGATCGCAGTTAGCACGTGTACGGGAGCAACAATGTGTCTTATAATCCAGAAGCTGATCAGTGGGCTGGTTGGAGATGACTAACAGTCGAAAAGCAACAACTATAAATGTAGTGTAAACAGTGAGCCATTGAATATTGGCCATTTGGCACTTGCAAATTTGTTTGCTGACCTGTTAGCTTTTTTTTTTTTTTTTTTGTGTTCAGGCCAAAGCCATGTCTGATGTAAAAATTCTGGCTTGGTCTCATCTTGAGGCGAGGAGCTTTATTTCATCAGGCCACAGCCTGACGCAAGAGAAAATTTGCTCTGGCGCCATCTTGTGGCATTTATAGGCAATTACAAATCACTTTGGGTGGGAGGAAATGACGGACTTTGGTGATTTGGACCCTATTCAAGTAGCGTGGTTTCAGTGGATACTTGAAAATGAATTGCAGAGCTTTCTTGGGCTAATTGTGCAATATTAGGAAGCATAAACACGGCATTCTAATCACTTGCCGCCGCCTGTGTTTCTCCTCCTGCAGCGACAGTGGAGGTGCAGGGTAAGTCAGCCGCACGCCGCCATTTACCTTCTGACCTTTTGTGTGCGCCTTTCATTATCACCTCGTCACTCGATTATAGCTCGTGCCTTTTCACTTTTACACTTGGGCCGCGTCGGGCCACGCGCCGGCTACGGTCGGTGGCTCTCTGACCGCGTTAATTGACTGCCGCCAGTCTTGTTTATTTGCCAGCTCGTCAGTGTCTTATCCCTTCTATTCGGTGAATCTGTCACACTTCAAATCCATAATAAGAGCCATCATGTGGTAGGAGGGCACAAAAGGTCGGCGACACAAATGGTGCTAAGCCTCGTGTGATACTTGGCGAGACATTGTAGTCATTTCTAGTGTGTGTGTGTGTGTGTGTGTGTGTGTGTGTGTGTTCCTCTTTGAACTCTATTTGTTCAGCTGTTGAAGCCTCTTGACTTGTGATTGTCGCATTGCACGTTGCATTACATTTGCTTTGCAGTGTTCGCTAGGAAAAAAAACAAATCAGCTAATTCGAGAGCCAAATCGGGTGAGGGCCAGTTATTTATTTATTTTCCCCCCCCCTGTAGAACATGAGTGAGCAGTGTTCATATTAGAGATGCACTGCGTGTTCCAAAAAGCATTTGTACTTATGAGTCACGGTAATTATTTGAATAATGCCAACAACATGCGGAGTAAATTACAGAGTGAAGAGGAAGAGGCAAAGGTCAATGATTTCCTTTGCCGCCAATGACAGGCAGAATGCAGTGACGAAGCCACTTTGCTTGCGCATGTTTGCATTTGTTAGCGCGACGGCCGCTTGCACGATTTCAGTTACTATCCCTTTGTGTTGTGTTACCTTCACCTTGCATAGATTACTCCTTTCGGGGTTTTTTTTTTTTTTTTTTTTTTTTTTTTAACGCAACTCAACTCTCAGCTGTATTTTTGGGGTCCTTGAAAACAACCACCGCTGTTTACCAAGTGCTGGAGATGGAGCAAAAAGAATTCATATGACAGCAAACATGAATAATGAAGACAGTAGGAAAGCACGAGAACAGTCCAACAAAAAGTCAAAAGTCAAAGAATAGAAATTAGTTTTAAGACGAGTTTGAAAGATGGGCAGCGAGAGGACTTGCCGAACGTTCGTTCCAAAGACAGGGAGCGGCGACAGAAAAGGCTTGGTCCCCTCGCTTAGTTCTCGGTCCCTCTAATAGTGTCTGGTGGGCAGACCTGAGGCGGCGGGGAGGTGCTTAGGGGCTCAGAGAGGTACGGTGGGGCCAGGCCATTCAAAGATTGGCTCCAGAAATGAAGCCAGTGAAGGGATGCCAGAGTAGGAGTGAGGCGCTCCCTCTGACCCGGACCAGTCAAGAGGCGAGCGGCAGCATTTTGGACGAACTGGAATGGAGGATTGGCTGACTCCATAGTAACTTGCGTTACAGCCATCCAGCCGAGATGTGACAAAGGCATGAATGAGTGTTTCCAAGTGCTCACCGGAGAAAGGGCAGGCTTTCCGGAGACAACGAAAGCACCATCTGTGTGGCGTTTCTTTCTCTGTCACTCTCATGTCACCGTGTGCTGCATTGACTCCTAAAATGTCACACTTGCTCATAGCGCTGCTACCGCTGCAAATTGTTTCTCTCATTTTCTGATCTAAAATCAAAGACCTGGACTTTTTTTGGTTTTGTTTCAGAGGTGACAGAGCTCACCGGGCTCTTCTTGGAGAAGCCGCCAAATCATGTGACCACTGTCACAGGTTAGGCCTGCAAACGGATGCGTAGAACTCACTGCGGTAGTGCGCTCGTTCACATCCTGACACTCCTGACTGCTGTTTGTCGACGACAGGCAAGGATTTGATCCTCATCGCAAAGGTCGACTCAAGCGCCTTGGTAAAGAAACCCACCATGAAATGGATGAAGGGAAAGTGGCTGGACTTGAGCAGCAAGGCTGGCGCACATATGCAGTTCAAAGAGACCTATGACAGGAATACAAAGGTGTGTCAGAAACTCGAAACTGGGAATCGGTTTGGTTGCATCCGCACCAAAGCGTGCCGATCGAGCCTTCCCATCCTCTTCTTCATCTGAAAAGATCTACACTTACGAGATGATGATCCACAAAGTGGTCCTGGGAGACGCCGGCGCATACAGGTGCGAGGTGACGTCCAAAGACAAATGTGACAGCTCCAGCTTTGGGATCTCCGTGGAGGGTGAGCAAAAGCCGGGCATTCCACGTGTGCTGAGGTTTTGCTTCGATCCGGCCCTAATCGGCCATCTCGGCAACTTCTCTCATTTCAGCCTGCCAGCAAGACGAGCCTGTGGACATTTTGTCTGCCTTCAAGAGAACGCAAGTGCATTTCATACGCGTTTCTCTCTCGCAAAGGCTGATAAGTGACGGCCTAGAACTCCAAGCAATGTGTCAAGGGCATGTGCTTGAGCTTTGTGTCTTTGCCGGAGTTTAGAGCGAGTCATGTTTGTTCAAGTCAGAAGGCTCAGATCTTAACCTTCAAGTCTGGAGCAAGCCCCAAGTTAGCAACAGCCCAGTCTCATGAATACAAAGTTCAAGTCAAGTCGAGTTTTAGCCGAGTGCGAAAATAGGCGCCTCAATCGAGTCTCCTGCTGACTGAGCGCGCGTTTTCCTTTCACACAGCGATGCCGGCGAGGATGAGGGTGACCTGGATTTCAGCGCTCTTCTCAAAGCTGCCAAGAAGTGAGAACATCTTTGCTTGCACGAGCAAGCATACCCTCACACTCTGTATAATTGTTTCATTCAAATGCCTTTTTGGGGGGTTCTTCCCCCCCGACTGACAGGAGACCGGAGAAGGTGGAGGAGGAGGTGGACGTATGGGAATTGCTGAAGAACGCCCACCCGAGCGAATATGAGAAAATCGCTTTCAAGTACGGCATTACCGACCTGAGGGGCATGCTGAGGCGTCTGAAAAAGATGAAGGTGGAGCCCAAGCACAGCGAGGGTGAGTCAGGTGGAGGCTGAAAAGGCAATAGAAGAGCGTCTGAAGTAAGCGCAATCAGACCAAGGACAGCCAGAGGAGAAGCAAGACAATTGAATTCCCCCCCCCCCCATTCCTGTGCGCCTTCGCAGCTTTCCTGACAAAGCTGGAATCGTGCTACACGGTGGATAAAGGCAAGAGAATCGTTCTCAAGTGTGAGGTGATGGATCCCAACGCCCAGGTCAAATGGTTGAAGAATGGCCAAGAGATCAAACCCTCTGCCAAGTAAAGAGCTTTTTTTTTCTTTTTTTTTTAGACTGCGCCTGGTAAACCTCCAGCGGGAAATATACTCAAAGAGACGGATGGCAAAATTAGGTTGTAAATTAGCCACTGAGCTCGGATGATAGGTGGAGAGTGAAAAATGCGCAGCTAAAATTATCGACACCGCAAAGTCAAACTTTGGACCGTTGCTGCCATCCACACATTTTATTTTTAGGCCGCCGTAAGAAGCCTCCGAGAGGGCTCAATAAGTCAAACTGCCAACACATAATGTAGGTTAATGCTGATAAAATAAGGCCCGTAATTCAACCTTGAGCCTTGAATGTGTGAAAAAACGCAAGCAACAAGAAATGTTCGAGTCACCGCCGTGGACGGTGGCGATCAGTGGCTCCCAATAAAATTCTACAGTTTGATTTATGGCCGTAAATTAAGCGCGTATGACAACTGTTTTCTAATAGTAGAGTGTTATTCATACCGTGCGGTCCCATGCTAGCGCTATCGCGCAATGCAAGCGGTGGCCAGGTGTGTTTTTTCCAGATGAGAGGAATAACTTGTCAAACCAACAAGTTTATGGCTTTCAACCTGCCACAAAACACGACACTTTCACCACAATTCATTTTAGTAGACAGCCAACAATTATTTTGGATTAGGATGTTCGTTATCTTACAACTAGAACCGCGTTCCGTGAAGAGATTTCTGTGTTTCAAACGTAGAAAGTGGTGGGACAAATAAACACTCAAATCAAAAAGGGACACTTGAAAAATCAGCTAAAGTAGAGCGACGTTTTTTTTTTTTTTTTTTACTTTGTTGCTTGCTAGCGTTGCGTATAACACACTGACGACTTCTCGCGTGCTATTTTCAAGATATTTGATGGAGACAAATGGGAACATCAGAACGCTCACCATCAACAAGACCACCCTGGCTGACGACGCCGCGTACGAGTGTGTGGTCGGCGAAGACAAGTGTTTCACTGAGGTATTTGTTAAAGGTACGTCAGACGACGCCCCGGGAAAACGGCAATCCACGCTCGGATTGTAAAGCTCCTCCCCACTGTCTCGTCCACCTCCAGAGCCTCCCGTGACCATCACCAAGCTTATGGATGACTACCACGTGGTGGTAGGGGAGAGAGTGGAGTTTGAGGTCGAGGTGTCCGAGGAGGGCGGCCATGTAATGTGGTCAGTATGACTCCCGTCTCAGTCAAGTTTGATACGGGTTGCAATGTCGAATGGAATTGAAGCAATTTGATCGGGCAAAACCGTGTGATGACGTGTAAAATACCGTAAGCCACTCATATTAATGCTTTGACAAATAGCTCCTAAATATGTGTGACATTATTCATAAATATTGACCCCAAAGCGACTGATTGAAATAATACCATTACATCTGCGCGTTATGTCCTTCCAGGTTCTACGAGGAAAATATTGACCCCAAAAGCGACTGATTGAAATAATACCATTCCATCTGCGCGTTATGTCCTTCCAGGTTCTACGAGGATCAGGAAATTGTAAAAGACACCGCCTCCACAAAATATCGCTTCAAGAAAGAAGGGAAGAAGCACACGCTCATTATCCAGGAAGCGACACTCGACGACATCGGAATGTACCACGCTTGGACAAATGGGGGCCATACCAAGGGAGAGCTGGAGGTGGAAGGTACTGCCGGGAACATTCTCACTTGATTTCTTAAAAAAAGGGACTCACACGTGGAGGATCGACCTTTTCCACTGCGTCCAGAAAAACAACTGCAGGTGTTGCAGGACATTGCTGATCTGACAGTGAAGGCAAGCGAGCAGGCTTTGTTCAAGTGTGAGGTGTCTGATGACAAGGTCACCGGCAAGTGGTACAAGGACGGAGTGGAAGTGATGCCCAGCGAACGCATCAAAATGACGCACGAAGGAAGGTAGAGAGGAGAGAAATGCAGGGG
>NW_017805741.1:1473848-1496663 GCF_001891065.2 Hippocampus comes
ACGGAGGCCGTTCGACTGGACGCCCGTGCACGTGGGATGTTAATGTCGAGCCCGCGGTCCAGTCGATGAAAACAAAGGCAACCGTGCCCTCGTACTTACAAGTCAATGGAATCAACATCGGCAATTTGCTGTGCGTTAGCCAATCACAGAGACGTCGGGGCGCGTGAGGGTGGAGAGCAGGAAGGACTTGAGCTGCTTCATCATCGAGGGTGCGGAGCGGGAAGATGAGGGCAACTACACCATTGTTGTGACCAACCCCGCCGGAGAAGACAAGGCCGTGCTGCATGTGAAGGTGGTCGGTACGTCAAAGCGATATTGGCTGTTGGTGGCAAAAAGCATTCACCCCACTTACTATCAAAACAACTTTTGTTGCTGTTGGAAGGCACATTTCTCAACCCGTTCAAATGTCGAAAGACTGACACAATCTCTGCCAGCAATTTGACACACTTTCCCAAATTCCCAATTTTTCTCATGTTGTTAAAATTCCACCAGTTCCCTTGAAAAATTCCCAAATTTAAGAGCCGTTCCACGAGTCTGCTGATTCGGGATGTCTTGGGAACCAAAAGACCAAAAAGTTGCCTCAAATGTTATCCACGCCCTTTTGACCAAAACCAACCAACTGGAATTGTTTTTTTAGGTCATTGAAGATATCTTGGGAAATATTTTGCACATTGCCAAAAATGCCACACACATTTTTTTTTTTGCAATCAAGTTACCAACGTCCAAACGGCAGGTGTCGAGTAGCAAACCTTGTTGGTGCTTGAATTTCAGATGTGCCCGATGCTCCTGAGCACGTCAAGTGCACATCAGTGGGAGAGGACTGCGCCACCATCACCTGGGAGCCTCCCAAATTCGACGGCGGCGCACAAATCAAGGGTAAAGGACGCGAAACACGCAGGCACGCTGCGTCTCTCGTCTCTTCACGCTGTGAATCCACCAGGCTATCTGATGGAGAGAAAGAAGAAAGGTTCATCCAGATGGACAAAGCTGAACTTCGACGTGCACGAACCAACCACGTACGAGGCCAAGAGGATGATCGAAGGCGTCGTGTACGAGATGCGCGTGTTTGCCGTCAACAGCATCGGCCTGTCCCCGCCAAGTCTCACCTCCAAGCCCTTCATGCCTATCGGTAGGCGTCACGGCCGACCCGCTTCCTTTCCTCAAAGGGCACCCCGTCCTCAGCCATTCAATGGCTCTTTTTTTCTGTGCCGCTCAGCTCCGACGAGTGCGCCGATGCGCCTGACGGTGAACGATGTGACGGACAGCACGTGCACCCTGAAGTGGCTGGCCCCGGAGAGAGTCGGAGCCGGGGGCCTGGATGGCTACGTCATTGAATACTGCAAAGACGGAGGTGCTGTCTAAGATTATGCACGACTCACAAAAACTTTGGCATATTGGGCTGTGGGCTTCGATCTAGGCTCTGCACCACTATGACGCTCTAAACTCAGCTCACGTCGAAGGTGATGGCGCCTTTGAGGTCATCCGCAAATTCCACCTGAAAACCTCGACTGATGATTTCAAAAGGAAGAGATTACGATTCAAATTCAGTTGCTTTGTTATTGCCCCCCCCCCTTTCCAGATACTGAGTGGGTGACAGCCAACACAGACCTGTGTGAAAGGCAGACCTTTGTGGTGCGTGGCCTACCTGTGGGGGAGAAGATCAACTTCAGGGTGGTGGCCGTGAACATCGCCGGGCGCAGTCCTCCCGCCGTCATGTCGCAGCCCGTCACCATCCGTGAGATCATGGGTGAGTCATCATTTGGTCCCTTCAAGATGGGAAGATACTTATGAACACAACACGGCACACTTACTAGTACTCCGCAAGGGTCGAATGACTAAAGATGATGATGAGATTCAAAGTCCAGCCCAAGTCGATGACAGAATTGGTCGTTCTTTTCAGCAGAGTCGGCGAGTTGACTTATCCATCGGTTGGACCCCAGACCACCGGGCTCTAAAAACAAATCATTGCAAAGTCTCTTTTCTTTGGATAGAGCTGGTCGGATCCATTTCGATTTGCAGTGTAATGTTGCGGTGCTTACTCGATAATCCAAGAACGGTTTCAACTTTTAAATGGCTTTACCTTCATTAGAGCATCCGAAGATCCGCCTCCCTCGGCACCTTAGGACAAAGTACATCAGGAAAGTGGGAGAAAAGATCAACCTGACCATCCCCTTCCAGGTCTGGGGAAAAAAAAAAAAAAACAACCTCTCCGATTATAAATTCCGACATCCAACATCCTCACTTCTTGTCTGATAGGGTAAACCCCGTCCTGTCGCAAGCTGGTTCAAGGACGGCGTACCCATTGACCCAAAAGTGATCAATGTCCGTACCACCAACGTGGACAGCATCTTCTTCATCCGCTCGGCAGAACGAGAGCACTCTGGAACGTATGAGCTGGTTCTAAAGATTGAGAACATGGAGGACAGGAGCAGTTTCCAACTCAGAGTTGTCGGTAAGTCCCCTCGGTCCGCGACCAGGGGTCACACCCGTACACGCGCCGATGGCATGACCGTTGCCGTGAAACCCAATCAGAAAAGCCCGCGCCGCCTCTAAACGTGAGGGTGACCGATGTGTGGGGCTTCAACGCCGCGCTGGAGTGGGCTCCCCCCACCGACGACGGCAACTGCGAGGTCAGCGGATACACCATCCAGAAGGCGGACATGAAGACGAAGGTGAGGCAAAGACGGAGGAGGAGGAGGGGAGGTGACCGAGGCGGACCACGGCATCACCAGATCACATCATATGTGAGGGAAATGTTGCCTTTCTCTAGGAATGGTTCACCGTTTACGAACACAACAAACGGACGCACTGCACCGTGTCCGACAAGGGGAGGTGACCGAGGCGGACCACGGCATCACATCATATGTGAGGGAAGTGTTGCCTTTCTCTAGGAATGGTTCACCGTCTATGAACACAACAAACGGACGCACTGCACCGTGTCCGACCTCATAATGGGCAACGAGTACATGTTCCGCGTCTACAGCGAGAATATGTGCGGCCTGAGCGAGGAGCCTCGTAACAGCAAGAACACAGCCACCATCGCCAAGACAGGTGCCAAGTACACATTTACACACAAAGATTTGTCGCCTCTGCCGCCCAATAAAAGGATACGATCACATTTGCATCCCATCTGACCTGCCCCCGCGTTGCCGCTCTTGCCCTCAAAAGGTCTGCAGCTGAAGCAAGCCCCCTACCAGGAGAAGGACATGTCCTGCGTCCCCAAGTTCACCCAGCCCCTCGTGGACAGAACTGTGGTGGCCGGGTACAGCACTGCCATCAGTTGTGCCGTCAGAGGCTTCCCGAAGGTACGGAGCACGGTTTCGGATCAGGCCGCGCCAAGTCCGAGTCGCACCTCGGCATCGCCGCCATTCCTCACTTGCAAAGCGAAGCCCCCGTCGGGAGGGTGACCTTTCGTAGAAAAGGGCAGCGGCTGCCCCGTCTGTTCTGAGACCTTTCGTACCATTGTTTCGCTCCTCAGCCCAAGATCGTGTGGATGAAGAACAAGATGATCATCGGCGACGACCCCAAGTACCTGATGCAGAACAACCAAGGCGTGGTGACCCTCAACATTCGCAAGCCGAGCACCTTTGACGGAGGCAAATACACCTGCGTGGCCATCAACGAGCTGGGCCGAGATGAGGTGGAGTGCAAGCTGAACATTCGAGGTTGGCCACCAGAACTCACTGTCCTCCCTCTTGATGCTATTAGAGATGGCGCAACAAAACACCAAAACATGCTGACACTGAGCACGCGTATGGTATGCGGGTGCTAAACTCAAACACGCTGAGGTGAAGCCACGAAGTGGGGTTTAATCCGGTTACATGCCGGCTGCAGTTACACCCCCGTCATGATTTCCGAGCATATCGATAGCGGCTCGCGTCATCTTGTTCGCTGCCAACGCTATGGCTAACGTTGCTGCAAGTACAGAACACGCAAAAGGGGCGGCCACCGAGACGCTTTGGGCCTTTGATGGCAAATGTGAGGACATTTGAAGAAGCTCGCACGCTACAAACAGGGCTGAACAATCACTCTCCTCTGTGCTTTCTAATGACCCGATCAAGTTCCCGGATTTCACTTTTGGACAAATGCCAATCAACTGTTCTGCTTCCTGACAGTTGCCGTGGATCCAAACCGGGTTTAGGAACCGAAGTGTGCGGCGCCAACTCTGGACGGCGAATGTCAGAGTTTGTCATGAAGAAAACAAGCAAATAAATCAGCGTTATTTGTGTGTGCTGGATTTTGGTTGTCCTTCATTTGCAAACATTTCTTCCGCTTCTAGTTATTTCGATTATTCTTTCTTTTTCTCCACTGAGAATGATTCTCAGCCGTACAGCAAAGTAGAGGTTTCTATTCTGAAAAGCAATTATGATCACAAAACTAGAACGATGTCAGTGTCGCGATAAAGCCCCTTTGGTGTCCACTCAATCATCATGAAAGTGCTGTCGAAGTACGAACCTCTGACGTGGACAATGATAAATCGCTTCAGTGCGACTGATGCATTGGTTTTAGCTTGTTCCTACAAAAGAAAAAAAATGATGACATTTTGGCAGGTACTATTGAATATTTTGCCCTTGGCCTGGGCACAGCACAAAAGCGGACTGAGCAACAGCGCCACCGCAAGGAGGCCTCCTGCCACTGCAAAAACGCTGCTCACACCTGTGGATCAAAAGCGCAAAAAGTGTGCACGACCTCTAATCCTGCTCCCCTTCCGCCCTCCACCGCCACCTTCAGGGTATCCACGACATCTTTGGTGGTCCAGTGTGGGAGGGTCATGTTGTGGTTCCTCCGCACAAGCGCATTAGCAGAGTCGGTTCCGCTAGTAATCACATTACACGACACGACCGGCAGAGAAAGAGGGGAAGCGCCCGTGTGGGTTGGAGGCTCATAAATGGCTGCGATTCTTTGTTTCGGGCATTCCAGATATTTTCAGAGCTGCTCGGAAGATAACAAGCGCTCATTTTGTATGTGTGAAGGAGAGCATTCAACCTGGCCTGGAATCCATCTCGCAACCGCAAGTGCTGTATGGAATAAAAAAGCTTGATTAAACGCTTAAACACTTTAATTAACTTTTTTTTTTGGGGGGGGAGTGCAGAGCGCAGAGCAATTTGAAATAGTTGCAAGTTTAACCTTGTGCTTCCTGTAACTATTGTGCTTCCAGCAGAGGGTGTTAAATATTCAACGCAGGAAGGTGGTCAGGTTCCTTAATAGGCGGCGCATGGGACTCCGTTTAATTAAAAGCTTTTCGTTGTAATTGTGACTCTCATACAATCCTATCATTAATTAGCATCGCTGAACATCTGCGAGAAATTGCAGCACTGGAGTCACCGTCCCAGCGGGGGGAAGCTGAAATCAGACAGGACATCATGTCTGGTGCTACTCATTTTGGCACTAAGAAGTAGAGAAGAAAAGGTGCTGTCAAGCGTTCCTCATTCACCAGTGGTCAACATCTTGGACAGTTTTGGCTCTCGGACTTGTGAGAATCTTCCACAATCACCTATGACACTGGAAAAGTTACAAGATTATTACGGGACTGCACAGTATTTCTCCGTGCCATAAATACGGGACAGTTTGGGGGGTTTTTTTGTCTTATGAGATGAGATTATAAGCACTTTCTCACGGCCCCTGTGGACAGTGTTAAAATGGGCCGCCGCAGTAACTGGAGCATGATGGGGAAACGGTCACATGACTTGAGACAAGGAACAGTTTGGGGATTTGCTTGGTTAAAATTGATCAAAAGCTCCTTTTGAGTTTGACATGATATTCATCAGACTGAACTTGACTTCGGTTTCAAACTTAACCGAAACACAAAAGAGGGAGCACCTTTCACAGAGTATTTCCATCTTGTCCAGACGAGAACACTTCGCGACACGTTTGTCACACGACCCACCACGCGGCAGCGCTCAAACTCCCAAACCACGATATTCTACTCGACAAATATCACCCAATTAATTAATCGTCAGTCAAAACAATCAATCTGCTTCATGGCAAAATAGTTTACTGATTACCTGAACATCGCCCGGATGACAATGACGATTGGAGGTATATCGGGTTGGAGAAAGTAGCATGCATAGTTGCCAGGCCGTCACCTTTCGCGGGCATTTCGTCCACCCTTCACTTCCGGGTCTGAGTCTCACTCGCGCGACGTGTTCCCGCGGGATCTTACCTACCGCTATGCTAAAAGTGACAGTGCTACATTAATTACACGAGGGCAGAGGGCAACACTCACGAGATAATTCAAAGTATGGTTCACATGGTTACATATTCATATACAGTGTGTGATTTTATACACACACACACACACACACACACACACACACACACACACACACACACACTGTATATATAGTATGCTTTTATTTGCAACATTCATATATTAGACAAGATTAAAATTGAACTTTAATAATGAGTCTTGTGGCGCAAAAGTTGCTAATAAATTGGTGCTACGGTCTTCTTCCAAAGAGAGCACCCAGTTTTGTCTCTGTGCTTTTATAGAAAATGGACTGGGAGAGAGAGAGAAAGACAAGAGCCACCAGGGCTGCATTTGCATGAATGCACATTATTCACTTTCTTATTTATTCCGCAAATAAATGCAGAGCAAAGCAAGCGGATTGTTCTCTTGCCACCATGACAAGAGGAGGGAAGATGTGCCTCGTCGTGATCTCCTGCGACATCAGCCTTCGCTAGCCTTGACGGCTCTCTGTCGCACGTTCTGTCACTTTTTTGAAATCCCTCTGATAAGATTTGCCGTTTCTGTGGTGCTGAGGAGGCTTCTTTTTTTCCTTCTCTGCCTTACACTTTGTCAAATGAAAAGACAACACGAGCGCACGAGTTGACGGAGGGCCGGGAGACAAATCGGCGGTGACAGGTGCGAAGCAGAGATGTTATTTTGGGTGGTAACGGCGTAAGATTTAGGGAGGTGACAGGAGAGAGATGACAATGAGCGGGTCAGAGAAGGAAGGAAGAAGAAATCGGCTCCTCGGGAGTTAGCGTGCGGCCTGGCGGGCACACGGACACAACACGCATGTCGCCAAGTGGATTGCACGCGGAGCCCGCGGCCAGCGTTTCCTTCCTTGTTGCGGCTCATTACGAGGCCTGGGCAGCGGTGAGTCGCGCTCATTAACTGGCTGGGGTCACTACCAGGCCTTCGGCTTGTTCTCCAGACTATTCAGCAGCATTACGGTTGAAGAAACTACGTACACGAGTGAGTACCCCCATGCCCACCCCGGTCATTTTTTGCCATCTTTTCGCGGGACACCAACGGAGAAATGCACCTTGAATGAGCATTTGAAGTGGGATTTGCTGCACACTTTGCCCCAACAGGGGTGCTTGGCAACTTTTACCGACTTGAACTCACCATGGAAGGGGGGAACCCCCCACAAAAAAACAAAATCAAACACTGTTGATGTAGCTTCCTTGTATTCAAGACGCGCAAACCACTTGGCCACTAAATTTAGTCAAGCGACTAATTCCCCATGACGCACTTGATGAGCTCTCGCAGCGCACTAATGTGCCCTACGGTCACATATGTGACGTCGATTCCCACCGCCGTAGGCGGAAAGGCTTTAATTGCGAACTCGTGTACCTTGGTGGGCTGCCCGAAGTCCCCCGCCCCCGTGAAGATCCCCAGGACATCATTCAATAGGCGATCGATGGCCACGGCGCACCACCCCGAGCGTCATATATAACGGCTCACGTCACACGGTCGCAGTAAGGCGCCATGGTGCTCTTTCTGACCATTTCCACATGGCAACTCCATGGGGAGTCAAAGACAGCCCCAGACGGCTGGCAGAAGTAGAATGCCGCCATCTTGGACCATTTGGACCGAGTCGAATCAGTGACGAGTCACCGCGACACAAATGATGGCCGTCTCGGTTAACAAGGAAAAAAAACAAATAAATAAATACAAATCCATTGCATCTATTACTTTAGTTTAAAACAAAACAAAATATATATTTAAAAAAAAAAAACACGACTCAACATATTAGCAGTTAAGTACCCCAATAAATACGCTTAAGTAAAATGAGTCATTTCGGCCCCCCCAGCCAACTCTTTTTGCCATGGCGTTGAGACGCACTGGCAAAGAGGGTGACACACAAAGCTGTCGTGTCTGCGAGAGATACGCCGCTGCAGTTGGGGCTCACAGTAATCCTTTGTCACATACAATGTGCAAACATAATCACGCTCACGTGGCTCTCGAGTACGGTATCATCAGCACCGCCGTCGCGTCGCATCGCATCAGGAACATGATAGCAGATAAGACGCCAAAAGCTCCATATGCCTTCAATCCTCTTAAAAGGTCCCCCTTTAGCAGTTTGGATTTTTTCAGAATCTTTGATCGCCTTTTAGGAGCTTTGCCAGATCATTTGGGTTGGAAATGAGGAGACTGCATTTTTTCCAAGCCGATTGTTGATCGTCAGGGGTGGACGTGGGGAAAACGCCGATTCCCGCGAGGCGTCCATGCGCGCGCTCCCAAGGCCAGAAAGACTCATTATGATGCACCGTGTCATCTGCTGTGGGTTTGGCCTGAGATTTACAAAGCCCGGGAGTGTTTTCCCCGACTTGGCACATATCTAAGTATGTGTTAGTATCAAAGCAGCTTTCCGGGGTGCAACGGGATGATTGAGTGCGAAGACGGCGAGCTGACATCTTGTTTCATAAGATACGATCTCCTATGTAGCGCGGCCTCGCGAGGCCAAAGCGGAAGATGGCCGACGTCCCATTTGTCCCACTCTCATCCGATGAGCGCGAGGGTGCGCATGAGTCGTCGTCAAGCAAACGAAGAAACGGGGCGCAGCGGGTCTCGGAGTTCTCGCGAGGAGAGCAAAAGACTTTCCACAAGACGATGCGGGCCTGTCCTCTCTGGTCTCATTTATTCCAAAGGTCTTTGATGGGCCTGAGGCTCTTTGGCATATTTCTCTCACTCCACAACCATCCCACCCGGCATGAAGCGTTTTCAGCTTTCGGCCCATTCCCGCGAGTTCAGAAAGAGTTGATACCCGATACCCCACCGTGAACATGCAAACGTGCCATGGCATTTGCTGTGCCTGACCGCTCACCACTGCTGTAAATAATGGACATACTGATTGGTCTTGAAGCAATCACCAGATGTGACTAACACACACACACACACACACACACACACACACACACAAACAAACAGCATGTAACAGCAGCGTTCGATACCCAGCAGTTCACTAAAGGGTCACTTACAACACAGCAGTTGCCTGTCACTCAAATAAACACGCACACACAAAGACACAGACACACACACACACACACACACACACACACACACACACTCGCATCCCAGTGGGCTCGAGTGTTTTTGCTTTGTTGGAAATTATAGCGGCGATTTTCAAGCGCGTCGCCGTGGCAACAGCTGTTTTGATACATGTCGACAGAACGTGGTGCGCCATGGAGATAAGATGTGGGCGGAGCTATGATAGCGGGATGGAGGTGTGGGGTGGGGAGCCGGAGGGGGCTTGTGGTGGGTTCCGTGTGCCCGAGTCCATCTGATGAATGGAGACGAGGGGGGGCGCTTGAGATGTCTCATCCCGATAAAAAGGAGGCCCGAAGATCTGGGATGAACCGTTATCGGTGCACTGTGAACCGATAGAGGGCGAGAGAGAGAGTGAGAGTGAGACAGGGACAGAGAGAGAGAGGGGGGGGGCAGGAGAGTGTGCTGCTATTTTCGTCTGGGCGTTGTCATGGAAACTGCAGCCTCACTCCAAATGGAGATGTCCAGAACACACGTATCGTCGGAAAAATGACGCGTAGGGCCCAGTGCGCTACTCGGACATGGACGCACAGAGCTTCCTGCCGTCCGTCGGAGACCCTACACTACGCCCCCTCGCCGACCCCCCTCCCCCTCATTAGAATCAGCAGGAGGGTGAATGTCGGGTTATGTTTTTTTGTTTTGTTTTAATGTCACCAATTTTCACACAAGCATCATCCTCATGTGCTCCTTCCTTCCCTCCGTCTCCTGCGCTCTGAAGGACGGAGGTATTCCCACATTTCTCTGTTGCTACAGCAACACCGCAGCGAGAACGGGAAGGAAGGGACGCAGGGAAGAAAGGAGCGGGGAGGGCGGGGGAGGGGGGAGTGCAGAAAGAGGCCTAAAGATAAGCGGATGTGTGAACAATGCTAATTTCTAACGTGATGGTGAACTCCCCGCTGGAGTCGCATCGCACAATGCGCAGCCTCCAAATTTGCATAATAGCCTGTGGGAATATATTAGCGTGCTCAAATAATTCTTTTCTTAGTTGAAATGTCATCAAGCACAAACCCGCGCGCGTTTGTATAAGTCCGTGCGTTTCCGTCTCATGCGTTCAACGATCACACAGCGATGTCAAAGCAGCCGTGAGACAAGAAGATGCATCTCTGTGGAAGCCAGATTGCAGCCGGGGGAAGGCCAAAGCTATTTCGCATCAATGTCATCATCCCATTCGATCAGGATGGAACACATTTGTATTATTGCTTCATATCCACACACACACACACACACACACACACACACACACACACACACACACACACACACACACACACACACACCCACACACACAGTACAAGGCCCTAGAAGAAAGCAGCGTTGCATCATGTAAAGATGCATCACTGCGCCGCAGAGGAGGCGAGCACCTTTCTCCGTCGGCGAACACGTGTTTGAGCAAAACTCGATAGATGCATATCACATCTTATATTGTGTCATTGGTGCCCGATTCTTTCATGCTGTTTGGTCCACGGAGCAGTCTGCTGCATGTCAACTGTCTCGCTTGTCCTCTCCCAGGAATCAATAACTCATCTCTCCACGTCAATATTCCTCTGGCCCATGGGACTCAAACGTCCTTCTTTAGGACAGAAGGAGAATTGGCAAGATGGCAGCGGCGGGATGGGAAGCGGCCAAAGTGGACAGTCGTCACGCTTTTCTCCCGTTTTGGGGAGCGTTTCCGCCGAGTGGGATCTTCAAGCTTGGGTCGGCGATGTCACGGCGTGTATATTTCATCAAGAACGTGCTTTGACATTTCTCACTGAATTCGCGAGAGGGCGAGCAAATGACCTCGGAGGCCAAGCTCTGATAAGCCACCCAAAAACCCCGCCCGCGCACTCCTCGGCTACGCGGGGGCTACGTAAGCGTTCTGACATCGTGCGCAGCGCCGACAAAAGCCAAAAGCATCGACGGTCTCCAGAGTAAAGGCATCGCCTCCCAACAGACGTTACGGTCAATCAAAAATCAATTAAGTATCAGCTAATAATGGCATCCGCGCCGAGCCCCGCGTGTGCTCTTGCGTGTGTGGGCGCGTATCCGCCGGGGAACATTTTGCGACACACTGTACATTCCTGCAGTAATTACTCCGAGGCGTCTGCTCCGCCGTGTTTGCGGCAAACGACATTATGCATCGGACACTCCCGCTGTCATTCCGTCACGTAGACTACAGAGGATGAAGGCATTCTAGGACAAGTGCTACTCGACGTACAGGAATATATGCAACGGCAGGAAAAAACAAAAACTCTTTCACTGGACGTCCGTCAGAAAGCACATTTTCCTCGTTTAGATGACAGCCATTCAGTTCTGTGTGTTTTTTTTTTTTTTTTTTAAGTGACACGAGCAAAGTCGCGTGGTCATCACGCAGCACAAGCGTGACCTTTCCGCACACATCAGCGACATTTGTGCGCTTGCACAAACACGCAGCTTTTTTTTTTTCCCGCTCTCCCTCGCTCTGTAGGTGACATGCCTTGTTGGTCAGGCTGATTGTTTGTGGCGAGAAACCCTCCAGGCTAGTGAAATCTTGTGTCACATATTGACTAAATAGTGACGCCTGTTCACTCGAGCGACGTGGCCACTGGACGGAACTCTGCGGCCGCTCGTCAGGTCGAGACATTTTATGACACGCGCGCAAAAAAAAAAAAACGGGCAGTTCTCTGGGATCTTTCTCACATGATGAAACACAATGGCTCACCTTTCAGGTTGCGAAAAGGACCGTCCATTGGCGATCTCGTTATTCCAGCAGTCAACGACAGTCCACATCATGACGGATGTCTTGGGGTAATCCACAAGTCGAGGAGTCGTCCACCTGCAGCCGTCGTCTACAGTGAGGTACAATTTTCTTCAATGTTACAGTCTCAACGTTGGATTTCCATTTCACAGAGCTCGCACGATTGGCACAAGCAGCTTAACGTATTGATTTCATTACGGTAAGAGGGCCTTGAAAAAAAATTATATTGTAGTATTGTGGGGGGGGGGGCAAAAATAAATGGCAATTACATTCCCCCCCCGCCCCAAAAAAAATTAAATTATATTTCAAAAAAGGTGGGCTCCGTGACGATCGCGCACGCTCACACACAAGACGTTCTCTCGTACGCTCTTTGAAATGTGAGCAAGCGGACGCCAAACGGATCCCATCAAGGGAGAGGCCAAATGCTACGTCTTTAGCCTTCGTTTATAGTCCGAGTGGGTCCAGCTCGGTTTGCTCGACGCCTCCGTCGGGGCGACGCTCACGTTTACTGCGATATACATCGCCGTTTGAATGGGATGCGCGAAAAAACAAAACCAAAAAAAAAAACAGCCGGTCGGAGTACCAGGCCGGCCGCTTGCGAGACAACCTAACTCACTTGATCGATCGCTCCACTTGTGAGATTACACTGCGGGGCAAAGCAGATTCACTGTTAAGCATTGAGGAGGAAGAGCTGCCGTTTGTCGGGCAAAGGAGACGTCGCTTTCGGAACAGACGACAGAGTGAGACGCCAGTCTCATATTGTTACCTGCACTCTGACTAGTTGTCGGTGTTCTGTCATCAATCCGGACCTGCGAGTGAGGAAAGAAAAAAACAAAACAAAACGACACCAAACGCTGCTGGATTGATATTCCTCAATATGAATCTGAATAACATCGCGTTCCGACTGGCGGGGGGAGAATTTCGACTTGACTCGCCCTCCTCCCGACGGCGCCGCTCGGAAAGTGGGCGCCGAGGAGAATCGAACGCGGGTCTCTGGCCGCTGCGGGTCGAGCAGAGAATTCCTCACGCTTGGTGCCACCCTGAGCCGCCTCGGACCAATATATGAGTCGTTTATTTCACACATCATGATACATGGCTAGACAACTGTACACATTATATCAAACTAACAAAAATAAAGGAGTACATCGTTGAAACGCGAGAAGCGCAAATGGCATCCAACAGATATGAAAGTTGCACTGTAAAAATGCAGTTCTTACAATTGTCGTACAACCGGACAGCGTTATTGTTGAGATACTGTACATTTCCATTCCTTGCGGGATCCCTTCGGGGAACGCGGCTGCAGAGAGATGTGGAAACGTCAGTGACGGCGGCGTTTATGGCATGACGACAGTCACCGCGAGCGAGGAGCTCGTATCAATGTCCCGGCTACGCAGTCTGCTTGAAATCACACACACACCCACACACACACCCACACACACACACACACACATACTCACCTTCGCATGTCCAAGTCAACCCTCGACCTTCGCCGCACACGGCAAGCACGCTCCCCGTTTGCAAAACGTTAGTCGGAACATCGTCAGAGTGGACAGCATTCCAATACCGAGTCGCCGGCCGTTACAAGAACACATGATACACCCTCGGAACACAAAAGAATTTGTCATGAGTACTAGCGAAGCAACAGACAGAAGTTGGTCAAACGGAGATCTGCGTTCACTCGACGACAACCTAAATAGCCTCGAAGCCAATTGAAAGATTCACAATGAGTGTTGCAATTGAGCCCTTATGTTCTCTGAGAAGTCGCCCAACTGAAAACGCCGACCACAACCAAGGCTCCGCCCCCTCCTCGTCATTCGCATAGAAACAAACTGGAGCGGAGCCTGCGCCCAGCCCAAAATATCTCTGCGTCCCAACTTTGCAATGAGACACATTTCAATGAAAATAGATTGATAGATTTTGTGGATTTTTCACAGTAGTTTGTACTGCACTGTACCTTTCTGTCCATCTATTTCTGCCTACGTTATCGTCACCTCCAATCGAGTCACTTCACAGCAAGTGTGGCGTCTCTTTGAGAAAGAAAAAAGGTCTCTCCCATTTCATAGCTCTGCCATCCTCTCCAGCGGGGGTCACGACGTACGAGTCTGCACGTCCTCCGTCGCTCCGGGCCAACGGCGATTTCGGGGCCGAAGACTCCCAAAGACGTTGTTGTCGTCGTTCTCGTGGTTGGCATTTTGTTTTTATTTTGTCCGCCCATTGGCAACGCAGTTTGGAGAAAACGCAAAAAAAAACCTTCGCTTTGGCACAGATTTACATCGTAGCAACGTCCGTTCCTCGATCTCCTCGGCCGAGAGCGTGACGACAAACGCTTAAGTGGGCCCGCCGCGGTCATCCTCGGCTCAGTACGCCATCGCGGACGAGTCTTTGCGTTTGTGCGTCGTCGTCGCCGTGTCCCATCCGTCTCCGTCTCCTGGCGTCAAGTCAGTCAACCCCCCTCCGTCCCGGCGGCGGCGCTTTTAGATCTGAGTCTCCTGGACGTTTTCCTTTGAGCTCCCCTTGAAGAGAAGCGGCTCCATTTGGGGGTTCTGGTTCTGGCCCATGAAACCTTTAATCGAGCCGTGTAGGCCCATCGCGGGCATGGGGAGCGACATGGGCAGCGGCGGCGACATGGAACTCGGGGCGGCGTTGCTGCCGTTTCCCGAGGAGACCAGCAAATTGGACGTGGAAATGGGGACGGGCGTACAGGAGATGGGGATCTCCTGGCCTTGCTGGTTCTTGTGCAGTCCGCCCGATGCCATTCCGTCGGGCCCGATACTCAGACCCATCACGTTGTTGTTGAAATGATGGGCCTTGTAGTAGTGGTTCAGCGTGTCGGAACGGCCGATGTTGGGGAGGCTCACTATTTCGGGACGGTGCATCCGCAGGGTTCCTTCTCCGCCGCCGCCGCCGGCGTTGACGGCGGACCCGCCGGAGATGCCGCTTCCCGCGCCGGCGCCGATCTCGTCCTCCACGTTGACGATTTCGATGGCTCTGGCCGGGCCGTGGTGCTTGTGCAGCTGGTGTTGCTTGCGGAGCTTATAGAAGACCACCAGCATGACGGCCGCCATAAAAGTAATGGCCACGAAGCAGCCGATGATGATCTTGGTGGTTTTCATGACGTCGTCCAGGCCGGGAATGTTGGTGACGTCGATGACGGAGACGGTGGCCGCGTTTTCCGTGGCCCTGTTGGCCCGCGGGGACAGCGAGGAAAGCGAAGAGAGAGACGGGGCGACGGTGAAGCCGTCCGAGACCCCCCTTTCGACGGTGGGATTGGGGAAATCGATGAAGGTCTCGTTGATGTACTGTCTGGCCGAGTTCTTGTCGTCCCCTCCCCCCACCGTCTCCACCGTCTCCACGGTGACGGTGGTGAAGTAGCTGTAGCTGTTGCTGGGGTCCGAGGCGGACACGTTGAGCACCGCCGTGGCGGTGGTGTTGCCGGCCGAGTTGGTCACCATGCAGGTGTACTGTCCGGTGTCCTGCACGGTCACGTTGGTGAAGTTGAGCGTTCCGTCGTGGAGCACCGAGATGCGGACGCGGTACGAGCCGTGGGTCATCAGCGTGCCGTTTGGGGTGAACCAGTTGACGGAGGTCATGGAGGTTCCCGTGCGGCATTTGAGCTCGGCGGCCATGCCCTCGGTGACGTTGAGGTCGGTGGGCGGCTCCACGATGACCGGGGCGTAGCAGGTGAAGTGGCTCTGATCCAGTTCGCCGATGTACTTGCCCTTCAGACCCGGCGGCGCGTGGCATCGGGCGCAACACGTGGTGTTGCTCGGAACCGTCTCTTTCAGCCACCAGCTGAGCCACAGGACGTCGCAGTTGCACACCCAGGGGTTGTGATTGAGGTGCACCCTTTCCAGCTGGTGCAAAGGCGTGAAGAGGTCATGAGGCAGCGAATGGAGCGAGTTGTGTGACAGGTTGAGCTCCTCCAAGATCTTGAGGTCGTCAAAAGCGTTGCGTTCGATGACCGAGACCTTGGAGTGCATGAGCCACAGCTTGCGAAGCGACACCAGGCCCTGGAAGGACCCCGGCCGGACTATTCCCAGCTGGTTGCCCGACAGCTCCAGCTCCTCCAGTCGGACGAGCGGGGTGAGGTTGGGGATGTCCTTGAGGCCGCACATGCCCAGATTCAAGAAACGCAAGTTGATCAGGCCCTCGAAGGCGGCCTCCGAGATGAAATCCAGTTTCCTGAGCTCCCCGAGATCGAGACGGCGCAAAGAGGGAACGCGGTGGAAGGCGAACGCCGGCAGCGTCTCGATGGGGTTGTTCCGCAGCCAGAGTTCCCTTAGCTTGCTGAGGTACTCGAAGGCCTGCGACGGGACCACGGTGAGATGGTTGTCAAAAAGCTCCAGCGTGTTGAGGTTGGGCAGCCCGTTGAAGGCGCCCACCTCGATCTGCCGGATGTGGTTCTTGGAGAGCTGGAGGATCTCCAGGTGCCGCAGGTGTTTAAAGGTGTCCGACTTGATCACCTGGTGCGGAAACAGAAACAGGGAGGTGGGTTGGCGCCACCTCCTCTCAGACCACGTGACCCCGCGTGACCCCGGCCGGCGCTCACCTGAATGGCGTTCTCTTGGAGATTGAGGTATCGCGTGTTGTCGGAAATGCTCTCCGGCACCTGATCGAGAGTCTTCCTGGTGCAGATGACGCGGCTCGCCTGATTGGAGCAGCTGCAGGGCGCGGGGCAGGCGGGAGCCGCCCCCGTCGGCCGAGGTCCATGGTTGTGGACCCACAACAGAAGGTGGACCAGCCACAGGAGGGGGGAAGGGCTGCGCTGGCTGCTCACCATGACGGCACGCATGGCAACTCAGTCATGACCCACCCCGACTGCCGTCTGACGTTCCAAATCGCCTCCGAACGGGGGACCTTAAGTGCTTATTTTTATGTTCATGTTTGATGTTCTGATGCTGTTTTTCTCCTTCAAGATGGCTTCATAATTCAGAAAGACGGCTCTGATCTGATATTAAAGACTCGCTCAATCACTCTCTCTCAGTAGATCCTTATTTCACTTTGCTCATGCTTCGCTGTGACTACCAAGTACCGTGCTCTTCATTGCATGTCAGTTGAACAAAGCGCGTCCCTTCTTTTTGTTCCCATGACAATTATTAGTCTAAAATGATGTTTGGGAGGGATTTTGCTCCGGAAAGCGTCTCCTCTGCAGAGGATGTTTGTTTCTTCTCACTGTGGAAGGAGGGGCCGGGGGGGGGTTAGAAGAGAGAAAAGGAGAAAAAGAAAGAAAGGAGGTCAAGTCATGCACAGTGCGGTAGCTTGGAGATATTAGCCTAACACATTCATGCGAGGATGCCCGGGATGGAATTGAATTATGAAAATATGACAACGTCCCGGTACTGGAGACAAGGTCGTGAAGAAGGGTGAAAAGAGTGGCCTGGAAGCGGCCATATTCTTGACGCTGAACTTAACGACTCAATGGGCATCTGAAATGTCGCCCCGCAAACAAAAAAAAAAAAACTGCTCGGTGGCCAGCAGCAGAAAAGCAGAAATATGCGGTCAACCTGAATGGAGACATACTGGCTGAAAGATGACTTTGAAATTCGGAGGACCCGCACGACACTTGAGGTTGATTCTTGCGATCCAGCAGAAAGCAAGAACACAACATCGTTCGGAATTTAATAAATGTGAGGACCGGCGATTCAATTCCGAGGATTGTTCGAGCGCGCCGCTTAACAGCCCAGTTCGGCCCCGCGCCGGAGCCGCCCGACCGACCAAACGAGACATTGAGAGCCACGCCGATATATGCTGGCGTAGCAAAAGCGTGCCCTTGGTCGAGAGGCCGCCGCGCGCTTTTTGGGAAGCAGAAATGCCCGCAAGCATCAGCAGACTCACTAAATTTAGCACGGCTCGGCCGATAAGAGCGAAAAGCGTTTTCGAGACCTTCCGACTCCACCACGGCTGCCCTCTTAGAAGCCGGCCGCGTCCGAGACACGCGCTTGACTCTGGAACCAACGAGGCTTTTTCACACGCTCCGATGGCGGCGCTCTGCGTCTCCTTCTGCTATATGCGGCGACGACGACGACGACGACGCATGGGCTCCTAGAAACACGGTTGCCGTGGCAACCTGCTCACTCACCATTTCGTGTTTTTACTGTCCGGCGCCCCATTCTACATTCTTCCGATGAGCGTTTGCCGCGCAAAACGCACGACGGGCACCGCTGCCCTCAAACGTCAGGCGTGATCGATGGATTTCTTCCTACGTTATGTCCACCTTTGGGTGGGAGGTTTGCAGGGACAAGAGAGCAAATTGAATGCAATTTAGAATGCTCCGGAGCATAATACCTGACAAGGTCAACATCGGTCATCGTTGGGGAGACATCGCTGAGAACTGTTATCATGGCTATGAAGGAAATTCATGAGGGAGCGTGTTTTGCTTCAAATAAACTTTTCTGCACATGCCACAGACTTGGTCACCCTCAGCCTCATAGAAGGCGCACGTCGTATGTATTTACAGCCGAGCCAGCGCATTGGGGGGAGGATTCCAACCGCCATGTTGGCTGATGACTTTGATCCAACAAGGGCTAAAAACGACCCATGGAGGAGTTCAAGCGACCAAGAAAGCGTTTACTGCGTGAGGGAAAAACGAAGCAAAACACGTGTATGATTGACTTATTTGTTTCTTTATCTAAAGCCGACATTTCAGCTGGAACGACTTTCCAACAACTACGGCAACAAAGCTCGCGAGTTGTTTTCTCCGTGACAGTTTGTCGTTCGCCAAAACGTCAAATGTTTTGTTGAATTGCCCAATTTGGAATTTGATCGCAATTTGGAGTTCAGCCACCTTTTTTTTTTGGAGGGGGGGCGGGCGGATACAGTGCAGGTTTGTAAGATTGTTACAGTCAAGCTCCAACGTCAGTGGCTTGGCTGTAAAGAAAATGGCGACCGGGTTTACATCTTCAGCTGAATCTGCTGGCTCAAAATAATTCACTCCACTTTGGTTAAAAGTCATCCAATTGATGAGAAAAACAAGCAAGCAGTTTTGTGTGTGTTTTAGGGTTCAAAGTCCCCCCTCCTCCCTTTAATCCATGAAAGGTAAACTGGTCAAAATGAGTGTTTGTCTTATTCCTAACTGGACTGCACTAGCATCCACGCACAAGTGGTCTTGAAGCAGCTGTGGTAGGCGAGGGGGGGTGGGGGAGGGGGGGCTTCTTTGCACAGCCTTGGGGGAGCAAAAACACATTCTTGGCATGTTAAGGACCACACAAGGTAACAAACCTTTCACTGTGTGGGGAGCGAGAGAGACCTTGACACTGAAAGCCTGTTGCCTTGAAACGCCATCCTCAATCTCTCCGCCATATGAGGCGACTTAGATCTCATGAGATGCGCTTCGGCTCATACAAAATTACACGGACTCTTTTTTTTTTGGGGGGGGGGAATGACGGTCGAATCAAGACATCGTTGTATGCCTGCATTGAATTTATTCCTCCTCTCCCCCTGAAGGAAATTCTCCAAGGTGTATTTCCTCGTTCGTGCTGCTGTTGTTTTTCTTTTTTTAATCTTTGCTGCTCTTTGGTGTTGAGAGCGGATTGCAACAATGTCGCTATTGATTATTCGATCGGGCCTGAGAGAGCGCTCAGTCGTGAAAAGACAAATTAGCTGCAAGCTGCTGACCAATTGCTACAAAGCAATCACACGGCGATCGCACCGCGAGACTTTTCCACAACACGGTCGTTAAGGTTTATGAAGAGGCAGTTGGGTTTTTTTGTTTTCTTTTCGGTGTGGGGTGGGGGGGGGGGTCAAAAAGAAGGGTCTATCTGGCGCTGGGTTGTTGAGTCCACGCATTCAAGGCCCGATGAGATGATGGTGTGCATGAAGACAAAGCGGCACAGGTGCAGCGGGGCCAACATCATCGACTGTAACTATGACAACACTCGATTGATTCGGATGGGGCGACCGGGGTGGGCACAAATGCCGCATCAAATGATGAGAAAATGTTGCATTTGAAATCATAACAATCATTTTTAAAAATAATCCTCGTTGGAGTGGATTTAGTGAGCTGAGCGAGGAGCAGCCTTCAACCTGTGCCACAAGCCAACAGAATGGCCTTATTCATCCATGCAGCTGCGCACTTTGCTCTGGAACGCAATTGAAATTCCGAAAAGGCCGAATTCTGCACACGCTGCATTACAAAATGGCTTGCACCCTTTCGCGCTTAATGACAACTGCACCCACAACCCCCCGCCGCCGCGCCCCCCCCCAGCCCCTCTGCCGTTTCTCGAAAGGCAACGAAATGTGCTTTTGATTGAACGTCAGGTTTGCGCGCCCGTGTCCTTTTGCGCCGAGGAAATATTCATTCCGTCTCAATCGTCACGCATCCTTGCAGCCTGTGCACAATTTGCCACCCGACAATCTTGTGCGGATGTCAGCGGGCGCATCGCGGAATCAAATCGCGGCGCCGGCCATTTCATTTCATGCTTTCCCTTCGAAGGTTCACACCTGCACGGGCGCGCGCTTACCTCGGCGTCGCGGAGTCTAACGTCGATGTTTTTCCCTTCAACATCCTCATCACCGCTCGCCCGTCTGTCTTTTGCCACCCCGCCGCCCCCCCCCCTCACCCTCCACCCCTTCCGCCAAAATGGATTGGCTTGTCTCCCGGGCTGAGAGCTGCCCTCTTCTTGTTCGCCTCGTCGGCTATTCCGCAGCGCCAACGCAGCGGCGGTGGCGGCGGCGGGCGGCGGAGCTGCTGCTGCTGATGATGAACACAATCCACGGCGTCACGGATGGAACGAGGCGGCATGAAAACATGAAAAGGGAGCGAGGAAATTCACTTGGAAGGCCACCGGGAGACGACGATGCGAAGTAGGATCACGTCGAAGGGGACGAGGATGCATGCGAGCGTCTGTTCATCCTTGGAGAAGGCGCGCGCGCAGGCTGCGCGCAAGTACAACCCCCCCGCCCCTCCCCCCTCGCTGCTCTTTACGCACATTTCGCACGTCCCCCTCTCTGAATGCCACTAAGAGCAGCCAAGATGCGCCTCTCGTGGCTACACCTGCAGTCGCGGAGCCGTTCAAGCACCCGATGCTGTAAAAGAGCAGGAGGCTGACTCCTATCTTGGAGTCATGAGTCACCATGGAACACTCGAGGACAAGTTCAGGCTTTGCAGTCAGCAAATCGACAAGACTTTCCTGGAGTGACTTGATTGATGACTTGCTAAACCCACACAATAACCCCACTGACCACTTGATTTTTGCCCTGGTTGGTGGGCTCCAAAGGTCTTCGGTCGACTCGCCCCGCCTCTGGTGATATTTTATGAGCTCCATTAATTTGACTTCCGTCCCTTTTGGGAACAACGTCCTTTTTATTTTTACTTGGACTTCAGCAAGGTGGCTTTCATGAAAGAAAACTCACACACAGTGCCTAGCTGGCAATCATAATCAGGCAGGAACAAGTCGAAATTGAAAAACAAAAGGGGTTTGCCGAGCTGAATTTACGCGCTGGGGCCATTTTGGTCTGCTTTTGCGCACTTTCATAGTCGACTTCGACCTTACGTGCAGCTTGGCCATTTAACAGCCAGTCAGAGTGAGCTGTTGGCACCGACAGCCGATGCCATTTTGCGCCCTGCAGTCAAGGGCTCCTTCTTTCAGATCATACCTAAAAAGTACCCCGAGACAAGATTCTCTTCATTCTTCACAATTCTGAACGTTGTTTTTGGGAGCTGTGAGACCGTGACTGCAGAGAAGTAATGACTTCTCAACCATGGCTTGCTCTCAGCAATGATGAGAAAGTCATTGACGGTGACCGTCGGAGAAGAACTGGATGTGCCTCCCGACTTGCCGAAGACAAGAAGAAAAGGGGTCAACGAGCTTGCCAAGATTACAGAGGTCGCCGGAATTTCTGGCGGGTCCGGACCGTTTGCTCTAATCTCTTCTCCAAAACGTCAAAGCAAAGGGCTAAGGTGGTCTTACCCTTCAAAGCAAAACATCCCAGTCAAAAACGCACATGGGAGCTTTTGTCATGGGCCCAGCTTGAACCTGTTTGCCACCAACATAACGCTGCTTATCACCAAACGAAAAGCATACGGAATGTTTTGGGGTTTGTTGTGTGTGTGTGTGTGTGTGTGTGGTGGGGGTCTGCTGGAACTGGAGCCTGAGTCAAGGTGGAGGGGCAATTATGAGCAGTTTGAAAAAAAGTCAGCAGTGTTAGTACAAAGCCTTGAGGCTTTGGCTCCAAAGCCAAAACAGAAATGTCAGGAGAAGCCTGCAAAAACTGCAGCCATTTTGCTGTGCCATACCTCCCCCCCAATATATTTGTAATGGCATAGAAATGATTTTGTCCTCTTTTTCTGACCGATCCCTTTGAAAAACGAGATCCCTGTGATGCTATGAAAGCTCTCTGCCAGCCATGGCTTGTCCTGCAAGCCTATTCCAACAGCTGAGGATTATTTTGGGGTTCGATAGAGGCACGTGAAATGACGCACATTGGTGCTTTGCACAAAAGTGTGCTCCAGAGATGTCTCTTGCGCAGACACCGCATCAAGCGTTGCACGGGTGCGTTGAGTTGGCCAACGGCACATTTGGAGCGTCCCCTCTTATCAGTTGCTGCGCTGTGCTGCCCTCCTCCAAGTGAGCGCGTCTTCGCTCTGTCCCGGCCCGCACTAAAAGCTCAGAGAAGGCAGAAGGCCGGTTATGCTTCCGAAAGACCCCCCCCAAGATATGACAGCCCCCCCACCCTGCTTCCTCCTCGTCCCCTCCCTTTTGCACCTCCCTGCGAATGCCGTAGTGAGCATTGTTCAAGAGCGATGCCTTTTTTTTTTTTTTTTGCTGAAAGCCTGCACAGCAATGAGGTCTCTGTGCCTTTTCGCCCCCCCCACTCCCTCCCG